>NC_052069.1:87337666-87507666 GCF_015852505.1 Tachyglossus aculeatus
AACAAAACATATTAACAAAATAAAATAAATAGAATAGATATGTACAAGTAAAATAAATAAATAAATAGAGTAATAAATACGTACAAACATATATACAGGTTTATAGGTTTATAGTCCATTCCCGCTCGTGGACATTCTAGGAAATGAATGGTCAGCCCTTTAACAACAAGTTTAAATCCACCATGCATCAAAGATACGTAAGATAACCAATCATATTTATTGAGCACTTACTGAGTGCAAAGCATTGTACTGACTGTTTGGGAGAGTACAATACAACAGTTACAAGCTGGTACATCTTTTCTTCTACAAATATGTCAGTTGAATAAGATTGAGACTCTGGCATTGTCAAACTGTATCCAATGATCACGACAATAAAATCTGCAAGGGTTTTTGTATAGAATTGGCAGGGGATTCAGGGACAGGGAAAAGTGTGAAATCTGGGTCACTTTTGGTGGTGCGGAACTCTACAGAAAATAAAGACAATAAGTGATATAGTGCAGGTGATGACAGGGTCAGTAAACAGAATCTACCGAAGCATTCAGTCACTCAAACTTAATAACAATTGTAATAATAATAATAGCAGTATTTAAGTGCTTACTACATGCCAGCCACTGTACTAAGCGCTGGGGTACATACCTGATAACCAGGTTGGAAACAGTCTCTGTCCCACATAGGGCTCCCAGTCTCAATTCCCATTTTACAGATGAGGAAACGGGCACAGAAAAGTGACTTGCCCAAGGTCACACAGCAGACAAGTGGCCGAGTCGGGATTAGAACCCAGGTCCTTCTGATTCCCAGAACCACACTCTATCCGCTAGGCCATGCTTGGCTTCAGAGTAGCTGCAACACAGGAGCGGTTCCAAGGCAATGATTCTGTCCCTTTGCCTCAAATTCTCTTGGATAAAACAATAGCAATGGTTTATATATGGTTTATATGCCATTGGGAAGTTATGTTAAAAAATGACAAAGCACTATCCCATTATCTTAGAGAAGCAGCATGGCTCAATGGAAAGAGCCTGGGCTTCGGAGTCAGGGGTCATGTGTTCTAATCCCGACTCTGCCTCTTGTCTACTGTGTGACTTTGGGCAAGTCACTTAACTTCTCTGGGCCTCAGTTATCTCATCTGTAAAATGGGGATTAAGACTGTGAGCCCCATGTGGGACAACCTCATTACCTTGTATCCACCCCCAGCGCATAGAACAGTGCTTGGCACATATTAAGCGCTGAACAAATGCCATTATTATTATGGCAGAGAAGCAGCGTGGCTCAGTGGAAAAGAGCCTGGGCTTTGGAGTCAGAGGTCATGGGTTCAAATCCCGGCTCTGCCAATTGTCAGCTGTGTGACTTTGGGCAAGTCACTTCACTTCTCTGGGCCTCATTTCCCTCGTCTGTAAAATGGGGAAGAAGACTGTGAGCCCCCCATGGAACAACCTGATCACCTTGTAACCTCCCCAGCGCTTAGAACAGTGCTTTGCACATACTAAGCGCTTAATAAATGTAATTATTATTATTATTAGCTTCGTTATGTACACCTATAGGGAAGCCATGAGTCTTGGGAAAATCTCTCTCTAATGCTACAAGAATCTTCCTCGATTTTGCTGAGAGACATGATGAAGTTTTGGGAAGCAGCATGGCCTAGCGGCAAGAGCCCAGGCTTGAGAGTCAGAGGACATGGGTTCTAATCCCAGCTCTGCCACTTGTCGGCTGTGTGACTTCGAGCAAGTCACTTCACTTCTCTGGGCCTCAGTTCCCTCCACTGTAAAATGGGGATTAAGACTGTGAGCCCCATGTGGGAAAGGGACTGTGTTCTACCTGATTAACTTGTATCTACCCCAGCAATTAGAACAGTGCTTGGCACATAGTAAGTGCTTAACAAATACCATAATCATTATAATTATTATGAAATTTGCACTAAAAAGGGAGAGGAGATAAGATTCTCCCTTAGAAGCAGCTTGCAGTAGGGTCAAATTGGTCCATTTGAGAGCAACAGGGAGTCCCAGGATAACATACAATCATAGTTGTGATCATAGAGGAAATACTTCTGGTTAGTCCAAAAATGCAATAATCTGGACATTCAAGATTTTCTCACAATTTAGGGACTTTCATTGAAAATAAGCTAATTACTCCTGTTGAGAGTCCAAGGCAGGAAAATTCCAGCCAAGGGTACCTTTTCTAATAATGGAAAGGAAACCAATCAAGTTTTAATCTCAAGTGATGTTTGACTGTCAAAAGTCTTTTGAGAGCAATAGTTTTAGCACTAGTTACAAATTAGATTGTCTACAGCCACCTCTGAGTGCTCTACTGTGTACAATGCAGTTTCTATCTTAAGAGTTTACCCTCTAAAGCTAACAGGCCTGAGTCCAATGAGCATAAGCAGAAAGTAATTCATTTTCAACTTGTCCTTATTTTGTTGTGGAAATTGACTCACTTTTTAGTCACTATTACCTGAATACCAAACTATAAATAAAGTTGTGAGGAGGGCATATAGACTATACTGTGTGTGTGTGTGTGTGTGTGAATACAGAGACAGACAGAGAACTTGTTAAGCAAATCAAACAATAGTATTTACTGAGTGCTTACTGTAAACAGAGAACTTTACTAAGCACTTTCTCCATACCAGTCTCTGTACTAAGCTCTGGTGTAGATAGAAGATAATCAGATTGGACACAGTCCCTGTCCCACATGAGGCTCCAAGTCTAATATTAGGGAGATAAGATATTTAACAGTTTTTCCACATTTTACAGATGTGGAAACTGAGGTAAAGAGAAGTTAAGTAACTTGTCAAAGGTCAATACAGCAAGTGGCAGAGGTGGGTTTAAAACACAGGTTCTCCTCCAAGGGTATGACTTCTCTACAAGACCATACTGCTCTCCATGGCAAGTGTTAACGCAGCCCAACCCTAGCTTTCAGGCAGTATTAGTCTTCTGTGGACGAGAGCTCTGAAGCAGAAGCCATTGCTGCTAACTTTCTAACGACAGTTGATACTTTCAAAAAGCATCACCTAAAACACCCTGGATGGAAACCATTCTGCTTTTATTCAAGATTAAAACAAATGGCATGACTAATAAAATACAATGCACATAGGTATATAAAGGTACTCTATGAAATACTAATTAAACAACCGCTTTAGCAGTGTTATAAATTTATCATTAAAAAACTCTCCCCTTCAAGATTCCTTACATGCAATTAGCATTGTCATATTTCTTTGGGGACTGGTAAATGATAATAACAAGACTGAACTCCCCGTGCCCCCAGCCCCTGACCCTGCTCCACAATTGTGCATGTTTGAACATATTTATTACTCTATTTTATTCATGAAGTGTATATAGCTATAATTCTATCGATCTATTCTGATGGTACTGACACCTGTCTACTTGTTTTGTTTTGCTGTCTGTCTCCCCCCTTCCAGACTGTGAGCCCGTTGTTGGGCAGGGATTGTCTCTCTCTGTTGCCAAATTGTACTTTCCAAGTGCTTAATACAGTGCTCTGCACACAGTAAGTTCTCAGGAAATGCAATTGAATGAATGAATGAATGAACTCCCATGGTTACCTTTAACTTTCCACCTTGTCTGCCAGAGCACTAGTAATACATAATGTTATGGACACATTTCTCTTCAAAAACTAAAGCTAGACTACTATCCCAGTTCCAAGTAGCCAGCGAAATGTTCTCTAAATAAAGACTTCACCACATGCACCTTCTCCTCCCCATTCTCCACTCCCATTTTCAGGGTTATCTGCATGACATCTTTGTTAATCATTCTCTGTCTCTTCCAGCTGCTTGTTATTATCTACTGGGAACACCACCAGTGATTACTACCATGAGACAGATTTCTGATTCTGAGCAAAAGAAGCAGATTCTTTCACTCCAAACCCCCTCCAGTGAAATAAAAAGGGGGAAGAGAAAATAGACAGTGTATGAAGCAGTTCGAAAACAAAGTTAAAAGACCCGCTGGTGTGTACGTGTGAAAGTATTCACATTAATACATTACAGGTGAATTACCACCTCCCCCGCAAAATACCCGGGAATGGGGTTAAGTATGTATACTTCACAAGTCACACTGAGGAGAATTTTGTTTAAACCACTTTTAGGTGTTATTTTCTGTCAAGTTTTTCCCATGAATTCTTGCCAGGGACTTATCATCAGAGTCTGCAGTGTAACACTCTGCCATTAGTAATTCCAAAGCACAGTTCAAAGTCGCCTTTCAGTGGCTACTTTGTACTTAGACCCAAAGATGCACCAGCAGACAACCTTGCCAGTTCCCTTTCGTATACCACCTAGATTCCATATCCCTGATAAAATCCTGGCATCAGACCTTCCATAGCAATGATCTGATGTGAACCATTGAGAAAGTAAGCCCCCTAAATCAATCAATCATATTTATTGAGCACTTACTGTGTGCAGAGCACTGTACTAAGCACTTGGGAAGTCCAAGTTGGCAAGATATAGAGATGGTCCCTACCCAACAGTGGGCTCACAGTCTAGAAGGGGGAGACAGACAAGACAAAACATACTAACAAAATAAGATAAATAGAATAAATATGTACAAATAAAATAAATAGAGTAATAAATACATACAAACATATATACATGCATATGGCTGCCCACAATGAACTCACAGTCTAGAGGGGGGGACGTTAATATAAATAGGTAGATAAATGAATAAATCTATTACAAATATACACATCCGTGTTGTGGGGTTGGTAGGAAGGAGGAAATAAGAGTGATGCAGAAGGTAAGAGTGATGCAGAAGGGAGTGGGAGAAGAGGAAAGGAGGGCTTAGTCGGGGAAGACTTCCTGGAGATGTGACTTTCAATCGGGTTTTGAAGTCGGGGACGGCAATTATCTGTCAGATTTGAGGAAGGATGGCGTTCCAGGCCAGAGGTGGGATGTGGGCAAGACAGATGAGACGGAGGCACAGTGAGATGGGTAGCATTAAATAGACAAGTGTTCTTCCCTCCCAACAGCACATGTATATATTTGTACATATTTATTACTCTGTTTTATTAATGATGTGTATATAGCTATAATTCTATTTATCTATTCTGATGGTATTGACACCTGTCTACTTGGTTTGTTTTGTTGTCTATATCCCCCTTCTAGACTGTTGAGCCCGTTGTTGGATAGGGACCAACTTTATATGTCGTCGATTTTTCCTTCCAAGTGCTTAGTACAGTGCCCTGCACATAGTATGCACTCAATAAATATGATTGAATGAATGAATGAGGACAGGATTAACAAGCCTGGGAAACACCAGCTCTTCAAACAGCACCGTAGGGTGATAAAAAAACAGTCACCAACAGCTCTCAGCATTAGTAGGAAGACCAGACCACTCCTGTCCCCTTCTACAGGAATAAGAAAAACTAAAAAACAGTCCACCATTAAGGAAATTTATTACTCATCCATGAATACCTACTGGCTTTTTAGGCTACTGTCTTAGCAACTTTAATTCTTTTCTAGTGATGGTGTCCCCAGACACAGTGCCTTCTAATGACTGCTAATGACTTCTATATATAACCATGATGAAGGGAGGGGGAAGGGAGATGGGCCTACAGGTTTAGCATTACTCCAAATCAGGATTATATTTTCCAGACCCATGTTTATTTAGTGTGACTCACACCAAGCTGCACATGAAAAAGCCTTTTATAGTTTGGGATTTAGAAGTGATTTTTTAATCACACATCTAGCCCTAAGAATTTTAAACAAGTTTCTGTCAATGATTTTTTTTTAAATACAAGATATTAAAATGACCAAGTCTCTTGCTCATTTGGAGGCATGACAGCCAGATCAGTAGGTTGCCATCAGTGTGGTCAGATATATTCTGGACAGAATACATGGACTTTAATTTAGACATGTTCCCCAGCCACTGAGGGGCATAAAAGCCCAAGGATGGAGAGGGGGCACAGAGAGGGAGAGAGGGCGCAGAGTGGGTGAGACGATGCAGAGAGGGCAAGACAACGCAGAGAGGGAAAATAAACTAAGATAAGCAAATTCCTTCCTTTGTTGTTGCCAAGTTTTTCTCTTGCTCTCTTGTATATATTCGATCTGGGTCTGTCTCATCCATCAATTTGAAGTTTCCAGGAGAGCCTGGACAGTGTATTTGACATTTGTTTGCTGCCAAGTACCTATTACAGTGCTCTGCACCCAGGAGGAGCTCAAAAATACTGACAATGACTTTAACAATAACAGCTAAAAGCTACGGTTCATTGCTGATTAGAGAGAGTAGACATCACCTCTCAGTGCGCCAGCCCGGGCCACCCTGGTCCAAGCTGTCACTACATTCCAACATTTTAAATATTATCTGGGGCTTTTTTCCTGACCTGTGCTCCTCTTGTGGGGAGCAAGAGGCTATCGACAGACACCCTGACCTCTGACCTAGAACCCAAACTATTTATTGCAGGGGAGTAGGCTTTTAGTGAGATCACGGTTGGAAGTTCATTCAGGAGATCGGCGGTCAAAATGACTTCACTCCCATCTTGGTGCCAATAACTCTGAGAAGCAGCATGGCCTAGTGGAAAGAGCATAGGGCTGGGAGTTAGCGGACCTGGGTTCTAATCCCAGCTCTGTGACATGTTTGCTGCATGACCCTGGGCAAGTCACGTAACTTAGAAGCAGAGAAGTCTGATGGACATCGCCCGGGCCTGGGAATCAGAGGATCTGGGTTCTAATTCCGGCTCCATCACTTGTCTGTTGTGTGGCCTTGGGCAAGTCACTTCACTTTCCGTGCCTTAGTTACCTCATCTGTAAAATGGGGATTGAGACTGTGAGCCCCATGAGGGACATGTACAGTGTCCAACCTGATTATCTCTTCTAGACCATAAACTTGTTGTGGGCAGGAAACGTTTCTACCACCTCTGTTATACTGTACTGTACTCTCCCAAACACTTAGTATCATACTCTGAACACAGTAAGCACTCAGTAACTATGATTGATTGATTCTCTGCGCCTCAGTTACCTCATCTGTAAAATGGGGATTAAACCTGAGCCCAATATGGAACATGCACTGTTTACAACTTACTTACTTATGGTATTTGTTAAGCGCTTACTAGGTGCAAATCAATGTTCTAAGCACTGGGGTGGATACAAGGTGATCAGGTTGTCCCATGTGGGGCTCACAATCTAAATCCCCATTTTACAGATGAGGTAAAACTTGATTAGCTTTGAGCCCCACATGGAATAGGAACGTGTCCAACTTGAAATCTACCCCTGTGCTTAATTCAGTACCTGGCACATAGTAAGTGATTCAATACTAATAAAAAAAAAACCCTTCTGGGAGCCTACAAGTAGATAGGCTCCAATCTCATCCAGCCCACATAGAGTACTCTCCCACTGAACAATCAATTGCATTTATTGAGTGCTTTCCTTGTGCAGAGCACTGTACTAAGCATTTGGAGAAGTACAATACAACAGAGTTGGACAAAGCTGGGTCTGCAGATTCAAGTGTTAGTTGGATCATTAACAGTACCTTGACACAATGGCCCTTATAAGGAAATTTTTATACATCCATTACATATTTGAGACAAAGCCATCACATGCAGGGATTGTTAACAATTTCATTTGGGGGACTTATCCATTTTCCAGACTTCACACCAGCATCTATTTTACAAAAATGAAATTGGTCATTCTTTTACACAAAGAGCTCGTTTCTGCCTTAAGGCTGCTTTTTAGGTGTTACATGGACCTTCAGCTTCGTACTGATTTAGCACAAAAATTAAAATTTAAACGGTTCTGATCATCATTTTCCCCACAATTTATATATTTTGGAAATGAGGGTCAATAATGCTTTAAAACCACTTCCTAAGCTTTTACTTTTCAAAGGAACACTAATTTAGGATCGTTTTCACCTCGTAGAAAAATCCAAATGTTTTAGCAACTCCTTAGATGGCGTGCTTCAGTGCATTTCCTGGTGTCTGTCTGGCCCACAAAACTAATTTTATGCCCTAAGATTTTCCTCTGCTCACCAAAACCCAGCTGTAAATGTGGATGCCAGGAAGAAAAAACACACAAGAACTGCCACAAAGGTATGAAAGAAGATCCTTAAGATTTGCCTGTTTTCTCATTTCTTTGGGAGATCCAAAGAAATGAAATGACAAAGTGGAACAGGGGATGATAATAATAATAATGATGATAATAATAATAAATAATAATGGTATGTGTTAAGCGGCCACTATGTGCCAAGCACTGTTCTAAGCACTGGGGTAGATACAAAGTAATCAGGTTGGACACAGTCTCTGTCCCATATGGGCCTCACAGTTGTAATCCCCGTTTACAAATGAGCTAACTGGCACAGAGAAGTTAAGTGACTTGCCCAAAATGGCATAGCAGACATGTGGTGGAGTTGGAACTGGAACACAGGTCCTCTGATTCCCAGGCCTGTGCTAATTCCACTAGGCCATACTGCTTCCCAAAAGTCCCAAATCTTGTCAGGATTAATGCAGTGCAGCCAACAGAAAAATCTATAGTCAGGTGGGAGCAGCTGAGCAGGCAGGTAAACTAGGTATGAAAGGAAATGATCTTCACTGAGCTGAAACTTGCTAATAACAATAATAATAAAAGTTGCGATATTTAAGTGCTTACTATGTGTCAAGCAATGTACTAAATGCTGGGGTAGATATGAGATAATCAGGCCCCATATGGAGCTCACAGTCTATGCGAGAGGGAGAACAGACATTGAATCTCCATTTTACAGACGAGGAAACTGAGGTACTGAGAATGGCAGAGCCGGGATTAGAAAACAGGTATTCTGACTCCCAAGCCTAGGCTTTTTCCACAAGGCCATGCTGCTTCTCACTCAGCTCAGTCTTCTCTCTTCTCCCCAACCCCACGCTAATATGACTCCTTTCCTACCAGAGAATGTAGGAATCTCAAATGAAGCCTGACAGGAGAGATAAAATGGAAAGAATATAATAGCATCTATCATCAATGGTGACTGAAAGAACAGTTAGGCTAGTTCAAAAGACGAGGGTAGAAGCTACCCACAGATACATTCAGAAAAATCACTCCAAAAACCACTGAAAGTTCTGCCTCCACAGAACTGACCTAGATGCTCCGCAACGCATACCAGACATGGTTGGTATTACTTTTTGTACATGTTCTTTTCCCTGGGGCGATCTCGAAGCTACTGAATTAGTTCCTGTCATGGACAGGCACATACTCTAGCTGAAAAAATATCCGTAAATTCATTTGGATGTCAGACCAAATTTCTGACCTCAGCACTTTAGCGCTTTTCTTAATTAGCAGGACGGCTCCATTTCGAGCAAAATAAAATTTAACCAATTATCTAGAACAGGATCACATGGTGGGAATCAGGGGGGAGTGCACAATCTGAAGCGCGATAGAAATTTATTCAAAAAATTTCCAAGAAATGAGAGTACCGACAGATCCAACCGGCTTCGGGGAAGCAGTATCAAACCACGCTCGACAATTTTAGCATTTCATAGGAACCCAAGGCGGGTGTTTTCCTTCTACCAGTCACCACGTTTGGCAAAGTGGCTAGGTAAGTTTCTCACCTACAGCCGAGCAAATGGCGTGGCTTTGGGCCTAGAGCTGAAGAACCGTTCAAACGAAGAGATGGAGAACACGGGACAGTGGAAGGGGTGAGGAAAGGAAGTCGAAGTGATACCTGGATGACTCCCAACTCCTTAAATTCAGCAAGTCCCGTAGTCAATCGAATGACTGAACAGAAGCGATCATTTTTCCCCCGGATGTTGGCCCAGCGAACCTTCCCCACCAGCGCAGGAGTGCATATGGTGATGGGGGTGACTGAAAGAAGGAGCCTCTCTCAGCATGAGCGTTTCCAGCAGAGTCTGGATTGTATAAAGACTGCGGTGGTTGCACAAAGAAGAATCTCTTTCAGATCGTGTGTCTGAAAAAGCCTCAGCCCTGTCCTTTCATCTTCTTTCAGGTCCAATTTATCTTCTCCTAACAGAATTTCCCACATGAATAATATACCTCAGACCGGCTTAGAATTACTGGAATTAATATTAAACACACAGGTTTACCTTATGTTTACACATACCCGCAGAGACCAGGATTTTGGCATCTCTGAATTCATTTCTATGTCTTTTGAAGACAGGTGACTGAATACTTTAAAATTGCTGTGGATGTACGTTTAAGATTAATCGGAAAGCAGGGATTCAAAGCCAGAACTTAAAGCAATATTCTTTATAGAGTTAGGAGTAGATACTTAACTAAAATCAATCATCTTTCCTTAGTCATGTCATATGAAAGGTAAAATAAGGCCCCTAAATCCTGAAATATTAGCCTATTACATGCTAGTCTTCTGATTATTTCATTTTTTTTCATTAAAGAACAGATTAGTCTTCCCTTTGAGCACAAGGCATTTCCTGAACAACAGCAGCTGAAGCCTTGCCTCTGGCACATGAAAGCAGCAATCTCAGTTAAAGATCTATGGGCTGCTAAGGATGGAAGCTCCACAAGAGTAACAGCATTTTCCTTCCGGAATTCCTTCCAGCCCAGTACACTGGAAAACTGGATTGTTGTATTAGTTTGGTCCCGCTAGCAGAGGTGGATGATGCAAGCGTCTTCTGTGTCTGGTTATCCTTTTAAAAAAGCAGACTCAGCCACCCCTCTCTTGCCTTTTGCTGTTCTTTCCTATCGTAAGACATCTCAAAAATCATCTAGAAGGCCCACTCGCTGAAATCCTAAAAGAAAAATTTCCACAGCTGAAGTTATTATATTGCTTAACTTCAACTTCCAACCTTAATCTTGACAAGATATTTGAAGATATTGGCCTGAATCCTCTCCCAGAGATCTTTTAACTACAGCTAGATTTAACTGTTTTCTGGAGATCTCCCTAATCTGTAACCCAGACAAGTGCTTGGCATGACCCAAATATCTGTTTTCTCGTTGATTATCGTTTAAACCAGGGCTTTGGTTGAGAACAGTGAGATAGTGGTCAAAGTAATTGACTTATTGGAAAAAGCTAGAGAACTATTTTAAGTAATCCAGTGTAATTCAAGTCCTTGTATTAATCTTTTTTAACTACAGTAAGAACATCTTTGAGAAGGATTGTGGATCTAGTATATCAGGAAACCTGAGACCTAGTCAATCAGTGGTATTTATTGTGCACTTACTGTGTGCAGACCACTGTATTGAGCACTTGGGAGATGGCAATACAATAGGATTGGTAGACACATTCCCTGCCCATAAGGAGCTTACAGTCTAGAGGGGGAGACAGACATTAAAATACAGTTACGGATATGCATAGAAGTGCTTTGGGCCTTGGGATTGTGCAGGGGGGGTGCATCAAGTACTTAAAGGGTATAGATAATAATAATAATGATGATGATGATAATAATAATAATAATAATGGTATTTGTTAAGCACTTACTATGTGCCAAGCACTGCTCCAAGTGCTGGGGTAGATACAAGGTAATCAGGTTGTCCCACATGGGGCTCACAGTCTTAATCCCCACTTTAAGGATGAGGTAACTGAGGCTCAAAGAAGTGAAGTGACTTGCCCAAAGTCACACAGCTTACAAGTGGCGGATCTGGGATTAGAACCCACGACCTCTGTAGGCAACACAGAAAAGAAAGAGGAATTAGAGGAAATGAGGGATTGGTCAGGGAAGGCTTCTTGGAGGAGATGAGATTTTAGTAGAGCTTTGAAGATGGGAAGAGAGCCGAGATCTTTCGAATTTGAAGTGGAACGGAGCTCCAGGGTAAGAGTTCGCAAAGGCAACTCAGTTTCCTTATTTGTTAAGAAAAAAAAATCAGGAGAAAATACCTTCTCTCTATCCCTCTCTGACTAGTAGACTGAAGCTGTATCTGATCTTATTACTTGTATTTACCCCTTTACTTGATGTCAGTTATCAAGTCACATAAACCTGCAGGATCCAACCTCACACTTCACTCATTCAATCGCATTTATTGAGCACTTACTGTGTGCAGAGCATTGTACTCTACAGCATCCTGGGCCTTTTGAGAGCATTATTTGTCAGCATTCACACAGGATAATCAAATCTCCCATACTTCCTGTCCTACATGGGATCATGGTCTAAGTGGGCTGACATGACTTATGGTCTTATGATTTTAATTTCCTGAGAGGATGGGGAGATGTTCAAAGTGAAAAATATCATTAGGATTTCATCAAGTCTAATCTTAGTACAGTTTTCAGTAGGATGGGCTGAAGATGTTATAATAATAGCAGGCGCTCTCTGACAAATTCCAGAAAGTGCTCTGGGGTTGGGAAGACAAACCACTTCTCCCCCAAATGCATTTAGAGCCTTAAAAATGATACTGAGGCAGTGAGGCAAGCAGACAGGACTTGGGCAAAACTGTAAGCTCCCTCTAAACTGTAAGCTCTTTGTGGGTAGGGAATGTGTTTGTTATATTGTACTCTCCCAAGCGCTCAGTACAGTGTTCTGCACACAGTAAGTGCTCAAAAACTAGGACTGAATGACTGGTCTGATGTCAAGACCTGAGAATTAACCCTCTAGATGTAAGCTTGTTGTGGGCAGAAAACATGTCTACCAAATCTATTGTATTGCACTCTCCCAAGTGTTCAGTACAATGCTCTGCACACAATAAGCGTTCAATAAATATGATTGACTGACTGATCTGATGAGTGTAAGTCAAGACTTGAGGATAAACCCTCTAGCTGCTAGCTCCCTGTGGGCAGGGAATGTGTCTACCAACTCTATAAATTCAATCTTATTAATTGAGCACTTACTGTATGCAGAGCACTGTACTAAATGCTTAGGAAGAGTACAATATAATAATAATAATAATAATGGTATTTGTTAAGTGCTTACTATGTGCCAAGCACTGTTCTAAGCGCTGGGATAGATAGAAGGTTATCAGGTTCTCCCATGTGGGGGTCACAGTCTTAATCCCCATTTAGACACATTCCCTGCCCATAATGAGCTTATGGTCTAGATCTACAGTCAAGTAATTCTATTGTATCGCACTCTCCCAAGTGTTCAGTACAGTGCTATGCACAAAGTCATCGCTCAATAAATAAAATTGATAGATTAACCCTGAGTTTTCTGATGATAATAATAATGGTATTTGTAAAGCACTTACTATGTGCCAGGCACTATATTAAGCACTAAAGTGGATACAAGCAAATTGGGTTGGACTCGGTTCCAGTCCCATGTGGGACTCACAGTCTAAATCCCCATTTTACAGGTGAGTTAATTAAGGCACAGAGAAGTGAAGTCACTTGCCTAAGGTCACACAGCGGACAAGTGGCAAATCTGGAATTAGAACCCAGGTCCTCCTGAATCCAGGTCCACACTCGGAGAAGCAGTGTGGCTCAGTGGAAAGAGCTCGGGCTTTGGACTCAGAGGTCATGGGTTCAAATCCCAGCTCTGCCAATTGTCAGCTGTGCGACTTTGGGCAAGTCACTTCACTTCTCTGGGCCTCAGTTCCCTCATCTGGAAAATGGGGATGAAAATTGTGAGCCCCCTGTGGGACAACCTGATCACCTTGTAACCTCCCCAGCTCTTAGAACAGTGCCTTGCACATAGTAAGCACTTAACAAATGCCATCATTATTATTATTATTATTATCCACTAGGCCATGTGCTGAATGTGTGGGATGATTCAGTTTGCAGCCATCTTCTTCAATGCCCAGGACAGTACTCAGCACAAACCCATGATTGACTGATTCATGCTTCAGAGCTATATGAAAGACAGTCTTCCTATTAATTCCTACAGAATTGACAATGGGAGAAGAGCATAATTTAAGTCTCTTTAAATGCACTTCCCCGGCCTTCCTCCGCCCACTTCAGTTTCAAATCTTTGCAGGTGATCAATCAATCAATCAATCATATTTATTGAGCACTTACTGTGTGCAGAGCACTGTACTAAGAGCTTGGGAAGTACAAGTTGGCAACATATAGAGACGGTCCCTACCCAACAATGGGCTCACAGTCTAGAAGGGGGAGACAGAGAACAAAACCAAACATGTTAACAAAAGGTGATGAAGTGAGTTTCATAACCACTGCCACAGCAGGGAGCTTTCTCCTCTGGTTCAAGAGGCATCCTCACAGGCTCCCATATTTGACATTTATGCTCCTCCCCGATTGGGATAGAGAGGAGAAAACCGGAAGAAAAGCCAAAGCTCAACTGCCATGTGGCTCCTTGTGGGCCCTGTCAGTTCCTCAGCCATGCCACCCAGACATCTTGCCTGTCTCTCCAAATCCTGTCTGTTCGGAGGCCACACCTCCTAGGGGAAGCAGAATGGCCTATTGGATAGAGCAAGGGCCTGGGAAACAGAAGGATCTGGGTTCTAATGCCAGCTCCACCACATGTCTGCTGTGTGGCCTTGGGAAAGTCACTTCACTTCTCTGTGCCTCAGTTACCTCGTCTGTAAAATGGAATTTGAGACTGTGAGCCCCATGTGGCACAGGGACAGTGTCCAACCCAATTTGCTTGTATCTACCTCAACACTTACTACAGTGCCTGGTACATAGTAAGCGCTTAAATACCATTATTATTGTCATCACTAGAAAGGCCACTGCTTGACAGGGAGGATCAGGTCATACCATTGAGTGCTTACTTTGTACAGACTACTGTATTAAGTGCCCATTAGAAAGGCCACTACTTGACAGGGAGGATCAGGTCATACTACTGAGTGCTTACTTTGTGCAGAGTACTGTATTAAGTGCTTTGGGAGAGCACAATACAACAGAACTGGTAGACACGTTCCCTGCCCACAATAAGCTTACAGTCTAGAAGGGGAGACAGGTATTAACATAAATATATAATTTAAAGATATGGACATAAGTGCTGTGGGGTTGATGGTGGGGTGAATATCAAATGCCCAATGGTCACAGATCCAAAGTCCCACCTCTCCCTTCTCTGACACCTCCCACTCGTCCTCGCAAGGCTTTCAACTCTGAAGATAATCCACCAGGAGTCAAAGTAAATTGTTCACTTATCAGATGAACTTGAATGACTTTAACTAGTGGCAGCATGGCATAATGGATAGATCACAAGCCTGGGAGACAGAAGGTCTTGGGTTCTAATTCTGGCTCTGTCACTTGTCTGCTGTGTGACCACCACGCTTGGCTGTACCTCAGTTCCCTCATCTGTAAAATGGGGATTGAGACTGTGAGCTCCATGTAGGACAGAGACTGCGTCCAACCCAACTTGCTTGTATCCACCCCAGTTCTTCGTACAGTGCCTGGCAAAAAGCAAGTGCTTAATACCACAGTTATTATTAGTTCAAAATGTATTAATCCTTTGTGGAACCCAACAGAGTCAGCAGACATGATCCCTGCCCTCATGGAGCTTCCATTCTAGCTATGGTTGAATTTTCATGGTTTCCATAGCTTAGTTGGGGGGCACAAGGGTGAGTGAGTGTGAGGGTAATCTTGCGTGAGGATGTGAGATTGTGCATATATGCCCAAGACGTTACATTCTTTTGGCTGAAACTATCAGGAGACCAAAGATATGGCTCTTGAATGGGACTAGTAAATCCATGGATCTTCCAAAACAGCCATCCTACTACAGTCTGAGCATAAATCATCCCTGGTGGACTGTACCATTCTAGGTCTGAACAGGGTGGGAACAGATATGAGTTTACAGAGAGTCTCATCCATATCTCTTACCAAAATAAGCTTTAATAAAATGCATTTCAAACTAAGAGCTGGAAAAAGGAAATACCAGTAAAAATCTGTTTAAAAAGATGTGGCTTCCTTATTGCTCAAATTGGATGGAGCCTCCTCCTTCTCATGCGAAATGCTGGAAAAAGCCTTGTGGGTAAAGAAGGTAAGAATTCCTGCATCTATTTTATTACTCATGGTCAAAAGTGACTGTACACTGACTTAACGCCATTAAGTCGACAATTGTCCATTAAGAAATGAGCGACACAAGCCCACTGACGTTTTCTATAAAGTAGCATTTCCCCAGAGAAAGAGGACAGAGATCTTTAGCGGGTCTCAAAGTGCAATTGTGACCTGCAGGGAAAAGAGGTACCTGAGAGCTCCAAAGCTCAAAGCTATACTAGCTGGAAGGAATGCAGAAAACAGTAGAGTCAAAAGAACTGAAAGAGGATCCCTGATATTTAGTCACATGCCTGAAGAAGACCTCACCTCCAAAAGGGAATGTTAAGGAAGCACTGACCTAACCTTTTCAATAGAGGCCCCTGGCCAGAAATAGCTTCAAAGAGGCAGTTCGGAGGAAGTGTGGCTCCAGCTGTTTCCAAAGGATTCCAATTAGCCACAGGGGAGAGCAAGAAAACGGCAACCCTTTGAAGAATTTTCCTTTTAAAATACAGGTCACCAAATAAACGGGGCTCTTCTCCCTTTAACTTCCATAGGATCACCTGTCTGAAGAGGAGAGACTACAGAACTTTGATGCCTGGAGAAAAAACAACTGAAAAAACTCCCTACCAAAACCACTTTCACTGCCTATGGAAACAGGACATTTTGGTGATTTTAGGCTATCAAAAGAGAGGCCCCAAAAGTTTTGAGTCTACTCCAAATACAGGTCTCTGGGCCAAGACATGCAGACAGTACCAGACCAGACTTTTCAGTAACCTTAGCACCTAAAGGGAGAATGGGTCCTTGGAAGGTGAAGGCCAGAACTGGGTGATGTGTTGGTTTGGTTTAATCCAATCTGCAATGATTCCCGGGTTATAGAAACTCCTTGGGGAGAAGGGTTCTGATCCACTTGTGGTTCAAGAGAAGCCAATTTGATAAAGGATGGGGATAGGCTCCCAGGACCTGATTCCCTGGGTATGTCCATCCTGATTACCTTGTACCTACCCCAGTGCTTAGAACAATGCTTGGCACAATCAGTGCTGAACAGATACCATACATTCTTGCCTGAATAGACCAGTCCTGTCTCAGAGCCTTACCTTGTGTCCCCTCACAGATGGACACACCCAGCTGTATTCCACCCCGCTTTTCCTCAGCTCCCCCTCCCCTCCAACACCCAAACTCACTCCCTTTCCTCTATCTCCCACCCCACAGCACTTGTATATATATTTACACATCTATAATTCTGTTTATGTGAATGCCTGTTTACTAGCTTTGATGTGCATAGATCTATAATTCTATTTATTTATATTGATGCCACTGATGCCTGTTCACTTGTTTTGGTGTCCGCCTCCCCCATTCTAGACTGTAAGCCCTTTGTGGGCAGGGATTGTCTCTATTGCTAAATTGTACTTTCCAAGTGCTTAGCACAGTGCTCTGCACACAGTAAGCACTCAATACGATTAACAAATGAATGACACCATAGCAGTTCAAGGGGCCACAAAAGCAGTGCCTGCCATAAATTCACTTTGATGAGTGGTGAACACCGAGTTTCTGCAACTGAAAGGGAGGACTTGGGTGAGTGGGGGGACGATGACAAGGAATTCAATTATTGGATTCTTGTCCCTTAGACAAGAAATGTGGCTGTTGTTTGTGCAGTAACAGGAGATTAATTGTCATATCAGTTAATGTTCATCAATAATGTTAATCAGTTAATCAATAATGTTAGCAGGAATAGACAAAAATGTAAGCACTAGTCATTCCACACTGGTTTAATTTCTGATTTAACATTTATTTGAATAAAAATGCATTCAGTGTGGGTTAAGGCAGGGGGGAGAACATTGCAAAATTCCATACCAACAGTGGCCAACCAACTTAAGGTGAGACATAGTACCATGCAAACTAATTTCTTGAATCATAATAATAATAATGTTGGTATTTGTTAAGCACTTACTATGTGCTGAGCACTGACCTAAGCACTGGGGGACACACAAGGTGATCTGGTTGTCCCATGTGGAGCTCACAGTCTCAATCCCCATTTTACAGATGAGGAATTGAGGCACCGAGAAGTGAAGTGACTTGCCCAAAGTCACACAGCTGACAAGTGGCAGAGCTAGAATTAGAACCCACAACCTTTGACTCCTAAGCCCGTGCTCTTTCCACTAAGCCACGCTGCAAGGTGCACGCTTTAATTAAATACTGCAAAAGAAAAAATTGATCAAGTAATAATAAAATACTGTCCAAGGGGCTTCCTGATAATGCTGGGTATCATTTTGCCTGCAGATTTCTCCTAGGAATTAATCAACTTTTTCTTAGAGATGGTTTCCACCTTCTTCCCCCTACTGGTATATCCCACAGAACACCTGCAAATCTAAGTTTGTGTGTGGGTGTGTAGACACATATATATAATTTTTTTGGTATTCATTAGGCATTTATTACATGTCAAGCACTGTTCTAAGTGCTGGAGTGTATACAGGTTAAACAAGCTGTATACAATCCCTGGAATGCCCTCCCTCCACACATCCGCCAAGCTAGCTCTCTTCCTCTCTTCAAAGCCCTACTGAGAGCTCACTTCCTCCAGGAGGCCTTCCCAGACTGAGCCCCCTTTTTCCTCTCCTCCTCCCAATCCCCACCGTCCTACCTCCTTCCCCTCCCCACAGCACTTGTATATATTTATACAGATTTATTACTCTATTTATTTTACTGGTACAAATTTACTACTCCATTTATTTTGTTAATGATGTGCATATAGCTATAATTCTATTTGTTCTGATGATTTTAACACCTGTCTACATGTTCTGTTTAGTTGTCTGTCTCCCCCTTCTAGACTGTGAGCCCGTTGTTGGGTAGGGACTGTCTCTCTATGTTGCCGACTTGCACTTCCCAAGCGCTTAGTACAGTGCTCTGCACATAGTAAGCGCTCAATAAATATGATTGAATGAATGAATGAATCCCTGTACCATATGGAACTCAAAGTTTAAGTAGGAGGGAGAACAGGTATTGAATCCTCATTTTGCAAATAAGGTCATTGAGGCCCACACAAATGACTTACCCAGTGTCATACAGCAGATGAGTGCCAGAGCCAAGATTAGAACCCAGGTCCTTTGGTCCCCAGGCCCATGCTTTATCCACTGGCCGTGCTGCATCTTACACCCCGACCACCATCACTTCTTCCTCCAAACAGATTGTGACTTCTTGCTTCAAAGGACCCTCATTTGCTTTTCAAGGTTATTCTACTCCTGTAGACAGCCTTGATGTTTTTGAATCTGAGATTCTATCGAGTAGTGGATTGGAACCTCAAAGGAAAAGATCCCTACGAGAGATAGTGTCAGCAGTTTAATCAGTGAAAAGTATAAATGTATTCTGAATCAAAGTCTAGACTATCCCAGCTCTGCCACTTGTCAGCTGTGTGACTTTGGGCAAGTCACTGAACTTCTCTGTGCCTCAGTTACCTCGTCTGTAAAATGGGGATTAGGACTGTGAGCCCCATGTGGGACAACCTGATCACCTTGTATCCTCCCCAGCGCTTAGAACAGTGCTTTGCACTTAGTAAGCGCTTAACAAATACGATCATTATCATTATTATTATTCTGTCCAATCCAATAAACTATGCAGGGCTAACTTGAGTAGTGGATTGGAACCTCAAAAGAAAAGATCCCTACAAAAGATAGTGTCAGCAATTTAATCAGTGAAAAGTATTAAAAGTCTAGAATATTAGGATGCTCCCCCCACCTTCTGACACAGATCCAGTTGCAAATCCACTTTTACCTAATAAAAATTACTTGTTTTTTACCCCTAAGAATGAATGTGATAACTTGTATGTTCATTGTAACTTCCTTTACGCTTCACATAAAAACCATCATGCAGTTTAGAGTCAGTTTCTTCACTTGCAATCAGTCTGCTGAATGGTGTGAAGAACTTCTCTGCATTCCAGTGATGAGGTGAATAATTTCCTTTGAGACTACAAGTTTATTGGATTTGTTTGGTGTTTTTCCTCTGAGGAGAGGGTAACATGCGTGTTTATTTTACTTCAGGTATTCCCATACCTGTCCCTAGGAAAGAGGGATGCCCGAATTATTCATTCATTCAATCATATTTATTGAGCGCTTACTGTGCGCAGAGCACTAAACTAAATGCTTGAGAAGTACGAATCATCAACATATAGAGACGGTCCCTACCCAACAACGGTTCATCCCTATTTTCATATTGGATAATAATGATGGTATTTGTTAAGCACTTTTACTATGTGACAAGCACTGGTCTAAGCATTGGGATAGATACAAGGTAATCAGGTTGTCCCACGTGCGGATCACAGTCTTAATCCCCATTTTACAGATGAGGGAACTGAGGCACAGAGAAGTCAAGCCACTTGCCCAAAGTCACACAGCTGACAAGTGGTGGAGCTGGGATTAGAACCCATGACCTCTGACGCCCAATTCCATGCTCTTTCCACAAAGCCACACTACTTCTCGGATGCCTCACTGGATGCTTATTGGGTTCCTTGTCCAGGATGGCATAGAGCACAAGCTAAACTCCTGTCACCTAGACTGCCTTTGGGATTAAATCTTTAAAAAAAAATGCTAAATGCCTATGAAATGCAACAGAGATTTTATTCAAACACCACCCCCCATATTCCATCCACTTTCCTCTGGCACAGAATCTCTATTCTATCTTTCCAGAAATCTGTTCCCTGTTAGCAAGAGGGCATTCGATCTATGAAATTGCCACTATCTAGGCCTGACCTCCTCTATTTCTCCATTTTATTGAAAATAGCCTGCAATCACCTGGTCTCTGACCAGTATCGTTCAAACTAGGCACAAGAGGGAGAGGGGAAAAAATGGTTCTCCGTCTCCACTTGCTGCACTAAAATTCCTCCAGCCCTCAGAGATCCAAATAAGATGTGCTCTGCCACTTACCTGCTGTGTCACTTGGGCCAAGTCATTTAACTTCTCTGTACCTCAGTTCCCTCATTTGCAAAATGGGGATTTAATACCTGTTCTCTCTCATTTTGACTGGGAGCCGCATGTGAGACCTTATTATCTAGTATCTACTCCAGCGCTTAGTACAGTGCTTGGCACACAGAAAGCGGTTAAATACCAAATATTATTACTATAATCCCTGCTTTACAGATGGACAAACTGAGACCCAGGAAACCTAAGTGACTTCTTCTTCAAGATCAAAAGGAGGGCCAAAGTTAGTCTAATTATTCACTGGAGTTCCACACTAAAGACAAAGAAAACTGCCCCAGATGTCACTATGAGAGGTGGTTTAGTTTCATTGACCCTTGTCATCAAGTAAACAAACCAGGGAGACAGCACATTAACAATAAGAAATTTCTGGTGCTCGTGCTCACCAAATAAATCAAGTACCTCAATGAGCTCAGAGGCAAGCTTTGTTCCAAGCTTGCAGTGCTTTGCACTGCCTTACTGCTTACCACCCTCAACAGCCCCTTCAGAGCTTTTCATAAGCACTGGCCAATTAATTCCCATAACATTCCAGAGCTGTGTTATTAGCTCCAGGTTTCAAATGGGTTAATTGAGACAAGGTTAAGTGATTTGCCTAAGGCAGCAGTTGGAATTAAAGCCATATCTCTTTAAACCAGACTTCATAGTTTGACCAAAATATTTTTATACCCAAACCGAAGTTGTTTATGTAGTACGATTTGACCAGTTTTATTTCATTGTTCTGTCCTTCCTAGGAAATTGCATATAGTGCTTCTGCAGATAAACACTGGGGTCACTTTTGAATACGTGGGGATCAAGGGCTTCTACTATAAACAAAAGTTCAGCTATTTCTTTTGCTGGGTTCTCATCTGACAGTGATGGGCTTCCTGGAAAGTTGTTTCATATGAAAAAATAAAGGCACTAATTTTAATCTTTACCTCATATGGCTTTAATTTGTGCTTGCAGTCATTTCATTCAAAGAAATTTTAGAGGGTTAGGGCACCTGAATACACTTCCATGAACATTTACATTCCATACATAGTTTCCCCCAACACAAATACTAAAAAAGTCTGCTGGCTGGTTGTTAAATCATTGTCTATACAACATTCGCTGCTCTTTGATGTGAAGGAAAAAGACTTCATTTACTCACATTAACCCCTTTAAGTCAGACTTAAAAAGGGCACAATTCTCTGAAGCAACTTGTAATGATTTTATTTTTTTTTAATCTTGGATCTGAAAATTTTAAATGTTTAAGTCTAATTTTTTTTCATGGGGAAAGTCACTCATTCATTCAATCATATTTATTGAGACCTTACTTTGTGCAGAGCACTGCACTAAGCACTTGGGAAAGTACAACACTAAACAGACACAGTCCCTGGCCAAAACGAGCTTACAGTTAACACCCCATCAAGAATGACCAAATATTGTTAAACCCATTTAGCCTCTAGCCTCTTTCCTAAAACATCAGTCCATTTTATGAGCAGAATATACAATTAAAAACAAATGCTTTTATTTTGTTACTATTTCCCACAACTCTCCTCCCCTTCTTGCCTTCCCACCATACCTTTGTGAGCTTTAATACCCGGGCACACAGCCATCCCCTACTGAATAATTATAGCTTCTGTTCAATTAAACTAATCACCTTTCACAAATTTTTATCCGCTTACAAATGTAAATCTCTCAGAATGGAAAGCTGTTGTGTGTGTACTACTAAGGATAACCTGACACACAACAGTTCTTGTTTTCCACAAACCCAAACAAGCGAGGCATGCTTAACAGCAATACAAAATGGGCCGCTTAGGACATTTCATTCATTCATTGTAGAAGAAATTAGTAGTGCAAACAGCTTTTGAAAAAAACACCACTAAGTTTTCAAATTTCTCCATGCCAAAATGAACTGGGGTCAATTCAAAGTGTTAAACAAGAGCACATGAAAAAAGAATCCAGATTATGAGAAAGGGGACAGTGCTTTTCAAAGAAATAACTGTAATAATGGAAATATTTGGCATGATCCTAATGCCACGATGAAGTTTAACCCCCAAGACATCCTTTAGGATATCCAACTGGCTCAGTCAATTACACGGACTTGGAAAAATATTTTGCCCTTACAATGAGCATTGGGCCAGAGGTGAGACACCCTCAGAACTGTTCAAAGAAAACCATATATATAAAATACGATCTAGCTATTCTAATTTGGGTAGTAGTAATGGTATTTATTGATCACCCATTGGTATAATTCACTGTACCTAATGCTTGGGAAGCACCTGTTCTGCCACTTGTCTGCTGTGTGACCTTGGGCATGTCACTTCACTTCTCTGTGTCTCTGTTCCCTCATCTGTAAAATGGGGATTAATACTGTGAGCCCTGTATGGGACAAGGACCGTTGCATTTACTCCAGTGCTTAGAACAGTGCCTGATGCATAGTGCTTAACAAATATAATTATTATTTTTACTATAGAAGCATGAGATGTGTTCCCTGCCCACAAAGTACTTCCACTCTATCCGGGGGTGCAGCCCCCTCCTTCCTCTCCCCCTCCTCATCCACCCACCTTACCTCCTTCCCCTCCCCACAGCACCTGTATATGTGTATATATGTTTGTACATATTTATTACTCTATTTTACTTGTACATATTTATTCTATTTATTTTATCTTGCTAATATGTTTTGTTTTGTTGTCTGTCTCCCCCTTCTAGACTGTGAGCCCTCTGTTGGGTAGGGACCGTCTCTATATGTTGCCAACTTGTACTTCCCAAGCACTTAGTACAGTGCTCTGCACACTGTAAGCGCTCAATAAATATGATTGAATGAATGAATGAAAGAATGGCCAGGCACAGCAGCTTTGTCATGGAACCAGCAAAGAATTTGAGGAGTTACGCTTTCTGAGCCCTGAAGTCACCACTGCGTAGCAGATAGAACATGGGCCTGGAAACCAGAAAGGCCTGGGTTATATTCCCGGCTCCACCACTTGTCTGCTTTGTGGTTTTGGGCAAGTCACTTCACTTATCTGTGCCTCAGTCTCAGCAAATGAGAGCTTAATCAAGGAAGGTCTCTTGGGGATGCGATTTTAATAAGGCTTTGAAATGGGTAGAGTGGTGGTTTGTCGGCTATGAAGGGGCAGGGAGATACAAGCCAGAGGAAAGATGTGGGCTATGAATTGGTGGCAAGATAGATGAGATTGAGATATGAATAAATTGGCATTAGATGAATGAAGGGTGTGGATTGGCTTGAAGTAGGAAATCAGAGCGATAAAGTAGGAAGGGACAGGCTGATTGAGTGCTTTAAAGTTGATGATAAGGAGTTTCTGTTTAAAGCCAAGGTAGATAGGCAACCACCAGAGATTCTTGAGGAGTTGGGAGACGTGGAGTGAATTTTTTTGTTTAAGAAAACCAAACCAGGCAGCAGAGAAGTATGAACTGGAAGGGGGAGAGACAGGAGGCAAGGAGGTCAGCAAGGAGGCTGAAGCAGTACTCAAGATATGAAAAAAAGAAGTCCTTCTACTTAGCAATTCCAAATAATAAAGCCATCCCTTCAGCTCATCCTCTCTTTACATGCCTCCCCACCCAATTCTTGTAGGAAAGAATTGACAACACAGGAAACAAGAGGTTAACCTCTCCACTTCACATTTTGGGAAGCTGCTTATGCTATAATATTAAAAAATGTTAATGGAAAATGAGCATCACCCATTACTCTCGGAATAATTTTAGATATTCTTCTCAACATCTAGAACGCTTGCACTTTCATAAGTTTGTAAGTAAGTGTCACATACACAGATACACACACTCCTATGTTTGCCGAATTGAGGAACAAGTTCCTAGACAGTGGAGCTCTGTTCCAGGCACAATTAGTATAGCACTCTTAGTTCCCTAAACATGTTTCCTTAATTTCAGTGCTGTATATTTTCAGTGCAACTTTCTTCTCCCCTTTCCCCCCAGAGAAAAAAGCAATTCCTTCCCTGCCCCAGCCCCTGAAAAACAAGAGAGTTACTCCCCATCAAAAGTGAACTGGACTTATTGGAATGATCCATTGTCATTACACTCACCTGCTGTAAGAGCTCTAGACTGTGAGCCCATTGTGGGCTGAGAACAGGTCTACTAACTCCACTGTATTGTACTCTTATCATCATCATTCAAATTTATTGAGCGCTTACTGTGTGCAGAGCACTGTACTAAGCGCTTGGGAAGTACAAATTGGCAACATATAGAGACAGTCCCTACCCAACAGTGGGCTCACAGTCTAAAAGGCTCACAGTCTCAGCACACAGTGAGTATTCAACAGATATGATTGATTATTTAAGTTCCCAGACATAAAAGCTAAAACGCTCCCAAGGACTCCATTCATAGATACACCAAATAAGCAAGAAAACCAATTAAAGGTTGACACACTATATTTCTTTTCTGTCATATTAGGAATTAGCTACATTCATCCAGTTTCACGCAACAGAATGCCCATGGTCATAAAATATATTTCTTTGACTGTGATTTGAAGATAATAAAACTGGCTGGCTGTGCCCTCAAACTGTCCTCAGTCTAAAGGCAACTCAAAGAATCAAGGGATTTGGGGGGGCGGGGGTGTTTCTACTTTCAAGGTTGCTTTTGCCAAAATATGAAAGCACATATCCCCACCTGTGGAAGCACACATCATACAATAAGATTTATCTGACTCTTCATAACCACAGAGAAAAGGCACTGCTCTTTAGTAGAACAAACACTATTTACTGAGCAACCACTATATTAGTACAGTGCTCTATACACTCAGCACTCAAATTCAATTGACCAACTGAAATGTACCGTACTAAGAGCTTGTGAAAGTTCAATAGATGCAAGAGGCATTCTCTGCCCACAAGGAGTTTACACTCCAAAGGGGAAGGCAGACAAACCGATTTGTGAATAAACAGAACAGATAATGGAATGTAAAATTGATTAGTTATAGTCCTCTCCCACATTTCTCCTATTCATTATAGATTTTATTCTCAACTCACTGTGGTAAAGACATACAGCATAATCTCAGCATGGGGCAAGAAACTGCTCTGCGCTGGACTTTGTTTTCACAGATTTAATATATGGCTTCCCATCAAACTTTCTCAGGCTCAGGTCTTTCTACAGAAAGAATGATTGCATATTATGTGAAAACCCTCTCATTTTTCTAACGTCTTCATATGAAGATTACTAAATATAGAATATGCCGTTCCCATAGCTTAGAGGATTACTGCTACAAATTACACGAGAGGCTTCTTATTTCCTCTCATAAGGAATGCCAGGCAACACATAGCAAAATAAAATTAGTCTGCGGTGAAGCTGTAAACTTCATTTGGAATGCTTCGACGTACATGTCAAAGCGGTAAGTCAATTTTCCATCACTTCCAAACAATTTGGACTTGAGGGTATAACCTTAGTTCAAAAATTCAGGCATGTAATTTCTTAAAAACTGATGCTGTTCACACAGTTCACAAAAGATTAAACACTTTAAGAAGTTTCTAATTTTGCCCTTACATTTCTAAATGTAAAATATACCCTTTATAAAGTTCTGTTCCCACTGGGTGTCCCCCTCGAAGACAACTGGTTTTGAAGAACCTCAAAACACAGCCATCCAAATTGTTTTATAGAAGTAGACAATTATTTGTTTATAAACTAAAAACATTTAGAAACCCTTAAATGATCTGTGAAAATGATCTTCAGAAGAAAGCAGTAAAGAACCACAAAAAAGGCATTCTACTTGAAAGCACCATTATATTCTTCATATTTGAGAAGCAACCTGCCGCAGTGGATAGAGCAGGAGCCTGGGAGTCGAAAGGTCATGGGTTCTAATCCTAGCTCCACTGCTTCTCTGCTGTGTGACCTTGGGCAAGTCACTACACTTCTCTGGGCCTCAGTTCCCTCATCTGTAAAATGAGGATGAACAGTGTGAGCCCCATGTGGGACAGGGACTTTGTCCAACCCTATTTGCCTGTATCTGCCCCAGCGCTTAGTACAATGCTTGGCACCTAGTAAATGCTTAGTACCATAATTATTAGCATTTGAGGCAAATAGGAATATGGGAAAAGGAAAGAGAATGAACTGGGGGAGTCATGTGAGTTTTTGTTGTATTTTTCAAAACTCACACACTCCAAGGAAGCTGAACAGAAAGATCCTTTTAATTTCCTGCAAGTAGTAAACGCCACACCTCAGGTTCTGCTTCCATTCACGAATGTCTTTATGAAACAAGCCACGTAAGAAACACTTCTCTGTGTCTCTGTAACCTCATCGGTAAAATGGGGACTAAAACTGTAAGCCCCATGTGGGACAGGGACACAGTCCAAGCCGATGGACCTTGTATCTACCCCAGCCCTTAGTACAGTGCCTGGCACATAGTAAGTGTTTAACAAATACCGCAGAAAAAAGAAAGCTCCTGATTGAAAAATGAGAAGCTGATGTTTCTTGACTGCGGGTAATCCTTGTTAAACCTTGTACTGTATTTCGCATAAGTCTTCTCCTTGGCTGCTTCTCTCCCAGTGTTCTGAGCTGTTTTGTTTTATAAAGGTGAAGACCTGGAAAAATTCACCTGCAAAATTACTGTAACAGATCAGCAAAGATAAAGCAAGCTTGGACAATTCCTGAACAACAAAAATAAAAAAATAAAATTTAAAAAACTAGGTCAAGACTTCTTTGAATAGTTTCATTTGAAGCCTGTGCCAGACTTCAGATCAAATACTTTAGTAAATTAAAACAAACGGTTTAAGAGGTGAATGTATCTACTTCCCATAATTACTATTACTGGTATACATCACTTTCCCAGCTGTGGATAATTAAACGGCCTCTGCTGCTAATTCTTCCCAGACATTAGGAAAGAACAAATGCTTTTTGGGGGGAGGAAAGGAACTGCCCCTATTTCAGAAGGTATAAACCTAAATAGATAAACTAGTCATTCAATTGCTGCAATTTATATTTCTCACTGAAAAGACAGTATTTGGAAATAAGAAGCTAATGAAATAGCAAAAACAAATTTGAAACAGTTTCATTACACTGAGAGCACTAGAGAAGCAGCATGGCTCAGTGGAAAGAGCCTGGGCTGGGGAGCCAGAGGTCATGGGTTCAAATCCCAGCTCTGCCACTTAGCTGTGAGCCTTCGGGCAAGTCACTTCACTTCTCTGTGCCTCAGTTACCTCATCTGTAAAATGGGGATTAAGACTGTGAGCCCCACATGGGACAACCTGATCACCTTGTATCCCCCCAGTGCTTCGAACAGTGCTTTGCACATAGTAAGAACTTAACAAATACTATTATTATTATTACCCAGGGGTTGGACCATATGTTCTGCAATGGATAACCTGCACGGGACTGAGCTTTTTAGTGCAGCAACTTTTCCTCTCTCTCTCTCTGCCCTTCAGGCCATGGACTAAAATGGCAAGACTTCCGGGCAACCAGCTTTTGGACAAATACAATCACAGCGAAAGAGAGGTCATTTTTGTGTGCACTAGGGTTCTGTGGGCAGGGAAACACGTCTACCAACTCTGTCCTGTTGTACTCTCCCAAGCGCTTAGTACGGTGCTCTTAACACAGTAAGCGATCAATAAATATGATCGAGTGAATCAATCAATCAATCGTATTTATTGAGCGCTTACTGTGTGCAGAGCACTGTATTAAGCGCTTGAGAAGTATAAGTTGGCAACATATAGAGATGGTCCCTACCCAACAGTGGGCTCACAGTCTAAAAAAAAAAGAGTGAATGATTCTGTGTTTTTCAGATTGCAAACTATGTGTGTGAAGTGTTCCTTTACAACACACCTTAGGTCAGAAACCTAGCAAATCACTTCATTTCTCCTCACTCTACCATGGCAGCCCTATGTCCAAACTGGGAAGCTTTGTCTCCTTTGACAGGAGGGCAAAGGACAATCTTTTCCCCCCAATCTCCAAGGTTCCTGGTGCCTTTTGGTGGAAAGCAAGACCTGTTTTGCCCCAGTCCTGCATTTGGGGGGAAGAAAAGCATATAACCTCACGGCCTCTCTTCCATGAGACTACCTCCAAAGTTTACAGTCCTGAGACCACTGAACCTTTTTTTTTAAGAAAAAAAAAGTATTTGTTAAGCACTTTGTTCAGGCACTGTACGAAGCCCTGGGATAGATACCAGGTTGTCAGGTTGGACCCCATCGCTGTTCCACATGGGGCTCACAGTCTTAATCCCCATTTTACAAATGAGTTAACTGAGGCACAGAGAAGTTAAGTGACTTGCCCAAGGTCACAAAGTAGACAAGTGGCAGAACCGGAATTAGAACCCAGGAACTTCTGACTCCCAGGACCAGCCTCTATCCATTAGGCCAAACTGCTTGTGGCCAGGCTTTGTCCCCTATTTTCACGTGGAAGCCACTACTGGTCCAGTTGGCATTAAGCAGCTGGGAGACAGGAGGTTGTATGATGCAGAGTAACCATCTCTGTGAATCCTGAACAAATACTTATTAATAATGAAAAGAATAAAAAGAGGATTAGGAATGGGAGCAGGGCAATGTCCTGGGACTCTTGGTTAATTGCAAGAGTATTCATTGCTATCTGTCATTGGATTACAGAAATGAGAAAGAAAGAGTACTGCACATGGATAACTACTCAAGTCACCCTTGGTGTTTTCCCCCTATTTTATGCTGACCTAAGTAAAAGCCTCCTTCAGTTCTCTTTTTGTCTTGTCTTATGCTATTGAATCGTCTCCGACCCATAGCGACACCATGGATACATCTATCCCAGAATGCCCCACCTCCATCTACAATCGTTTTGGTAGTTTATCCATAGAGTTTTCTTGGTAAAAATAAGGAATTGGTTTACCACTGCCTCCTTCTGCACAGTAAACTTGTGCCTCCACCCTCGACTCTCTCCCATGCTGCTGCTGCCCAGCACAGGGGAGTTTCGACTTGTAGCAGATTGCTTTCCCCTCGCTAACCACTGCCCAAACTAGAAATGGAACGGGCATGCCTCTGCTTGACCCTCCCTCCGGTAGTAAAGACTTGGAGAGTACTGGAAACTCTGCAGGTGCGACCCTGAGAGGTTCTGCACTCTGCTAGGTTCCAATGGTCATAAGGCAATGAGCTTCTCAAGTTCAACTTGAGAAGCAAAGTGGACTAACAGAAAGAGCCCAGGCCTGGAAATCAGGGGTCCTGTGTTCTAATGTGGCTCTGTCACTTGTTTACTCTGTATGACCTTGGGAGCATTACTTACCTTCTCAGGGCCTCAGTTTTCTCATCTGTAAAATGGGTATTCAATATCTGTTTTCCATCCCCTGAGCCCACTGTTGGGTAGGGACCGTCTCTATATGTTGCCAACTTGTACTTCCCAAGTGCTTAGTACAGTGCTCTGCACACAGTAAGCGCTCAATAAATACGATTGAATGAATGAATGAATCCCCCTTAGACAGTGAGCTCTGTAGTACAGAAATGTGTCTACCAAACGTAAACACTTGGACACAATTATCATTATTAGGCACTAATCGATCCATGTCTCAATTTCCACACTTGCCCAGCGGCAAGGTGCCTGTTACCCCGCAACTTCAGAAAGATGTTGGATGGATAAAAGCACGGCCTAGTGGAAAGAGCCCGGGGCATGAGAATCAGAGGAACTGGGGGCATGAGAATCAGAGGACCTGGGTTCTAATTCTAGTTCCGCCACATACTATATGACCTTGGGTGAATCACAATTTCTCTGCCTCAGTTCTTCATCTGCAAAATGGGGATTCATTTCCTGCTCTCCCTGCTTCTAGACTGTGACCCCATTGTTGGGTAGGGATTGTCTCTGTTGCTGATTTGTACTTTCCAAGCACTTAGTACAGTGCTCTGCACACAGTAAGCACTCAATAAATATGACTGAATTAATGAATAAGTACAGTGCTTGGCACACAGTAACCACTTAAATACTACAGTTATTATAGTTCATCATTCATTCAATCGTATTTACTGAGAACTTACTGTGTGCAGAGCACTGTACTATGCACTTGGGAGAGTACAATACAACAATTAACAGTCACATTCCCTGCCCATAGGCTTAGTTTGGTTTTTTGGGGGAGGCGGTAAAATAAATAAATACAATTAAAGATATGTGCCTAAGTGCTGTGGGGCTGGGAGGTGGGGAAGAGCAAAGGGAGCAAATCAGGGCAGCACAGAAGGAAGTGGGAGATGAGGAAACATGAGGCTTAGTCCAGGAGGGCCCCTTGGAGGAGATGTGCCTTCAATAAGGCTCCTGCTGGACGAGGGAAGCTGTACTTTACTCTTTATTGGGGCTCCCTAAGAGTTTACTAAATGTTTATTTAGGTTACTAAATTAGGGTCTGGAAAAAGTTCATGCAGCCCCATCAAACGTGTTTTTCATCTAAATAAATTCCAGTCCTGGGATCAAGTAGAAATAATAGTATTCATTCAATCATATTTATCGAGTGCTTACTGTGTGCAGAGCACTGTAGTAAGCACTTGGAAGAGTACAGTGACAATAAACAGGCATTCTCTTCCCACGACAAGTTATCGAGTGTCTGTGTGCAAAACCCTGTACTAAAAAGAGTGCCGTCTCTAGCCCCAAAGGGGATCAAAATTTTAAAGTAAGGTGTAGGGAGAGAGCTAGCAATGGACCCATAAGGAAAGATGAAAACAGCAGGTAAAAGAGAGATACAAGGATGATGATAAATATGACAAGGGTAATCAGACTACTGACTGGGGCTAGGGAAGAAGAGTTTCAGATTACTCCCAGCCCAGTCCCACAGGACAGAGTTGCATCTGTGGCTATGGCCTCCTCACATGGAGAAATCTTCACACTGCCAGTGCTCAAGTCCTTCCTGGGCTGAAGCAGGAACTAATGGGAGTCCTTGTTGTTGGTGGAGTTGGCAGGAGGGCCGTTTCTCTCCTGTGCGATAAGCCCCAATGGCCTAAAATTAGGAACTCGTTCTAAGTTCCCCCTTGCTGCCAGAGTCTGAGGCCTTCCCAGGCAGGATTATGCGGTGTTTGGTAGAACCGGATTATAAAGTATTACTGAATTCTCACTTACAGGCCAAACATCCCCTTCCACCACTGTTATTCACATAACAGTAGACAGCTGCACACAGGACTTCAGTTGTTTTCTGTCTCCAACAGGTGGAAGCTACTTCTTCACTGGCTGTGAGAACAAAACCCTCCTTCCTCTCTATCTCCTCCCCTACAACCTCCTTCCTCAACTTCCACAAAGCCCTGGAGGGAGGAAATTGGGGGTTGAGGGAACCGACAGTGTGCTTCCATCTGCTGGGAACAAGAAACGATTGCATTTCAGGGGCCAGCTGGGCTCTGGAAAAGGGATTAGAATCAGATTCATATTTTGCATCCCCCTTTCCTCATCTGCTTTGCACCAACTACAGTCTAAATCATTTGTCTGCTGGAAGAGACATTCATATCGAGCCTGAATCCTCTCTGCTACACCCTAGAGTAGCTCTCCTGACACAGGGGTTAAAGTCCTGGAGGAGGCAGGGTTATCAATAAATACAATTCACGGAGTTGCCAGAAGAGAGGGAACATTCTCCTTTGGAGGCCCTGGAGAGAATAGATTTTCCTCACTTTGCAGTTAAGGGAAGATTGCCTAGAAAAAAACCATCCATGAATAGCAAGCTGTGAAAGACTAAGGCCAAATTAGTAAATTGCACACATTCTTCCCCTAAAATTGACTAAATTTCCACTGGGGGCATCCATTGGAGATTAGAGGGGAGAGGATTTTACCATATTCTTCCCTGTCTCTGATTCCACGGTACGCCTTTCCAGGAATTTAACAAAAGCTTCCTCAGCCAAAGTCGATATTGGGGAACAGCGAAGGACAATGATCTTGCATACATTGGAAAGATTGAAAATTAATAACTTGCACTTTATGGGTGGTAGAAGATTTTTTAGAAAGAGAATTAAAGTCCATAAAAACCAGAAGCCTTTTGTAAAAAAGGGTATTATGTTATTTTAGGGGGTTAACTATCAACTTAATACCAGGATGTGGGTTCTAATCCCTGTTCCACCACTTGCCTGCTGTGTGACCTTGGGCAAGCCACTTAACTTCTCTGTGCCTCAGGGACCTCATCTTTAAAATGGGGAATAAGACTGTGAGCCCCAAGTGGGACAACCTGATTACCTTGTATCTACCCCCATGTTTAGAACAGTGTCTGGCACATAGAAAGCGCTTAAATTCCGTCATTATTATTATTATCATTATGTTACCTAAGCACAGAATGATGTCCACAATAAACCATTCACCTCTTTCGGTGAGTCTATATAGAGTACTAAACCCACTCCACCACAGATCCACAAGGACGTACTGCTATTTTAATTTAACAAGATGCTCTTGTCGCTGTATTTACCAGACTCACAGTTAACACTGCAACATGCTAAAGTAGCAGTGTAGCCTACTCCTTAATGAGCAGTAAATCTATGTATAGCAGGGACTGGCTACCTCCAGCTTGGGGAATATCAATGACAACTCTACATCTTTTTTAAAAATAAAGGTAATGTTTCAGCTGCGGTAGATTTAGATAACAGCAGATCATTAATTATTTTCTAATTAACCTTCCCTCAAACTCTGATTACATAACAAAACCTGTTTTGAGCTACAGGTTTTAGTAGTCAATACCCTCTCACCACCTAAAATTTTATTTTTTGAAGGCTTTACATATAACTTATGATTCCCCCCTGCAACATTAAGGTATTTGTTTTACTCAAACTGTAAATCATGTCGAGCATTAGAAATTTGTTTATTGGTTAAGAGTTCAATGCAAGAATTCCAATGAGGAAAAAGACTAGACTATACCCAAACAAAATGCAACTCAAACCAAACCCAAGTTGCTAATTTTATTCCCCTAATTGCCATGAAGGCAAAGGGCACTCCATAAGACAGCTTTATGACTTTTTCCATAATCAGAAAATTTATAGGTATCCTAGAAAAGCTTTTCCTGTGAAAACAAAATCAGGCAAATCCCCCAAGTAGACAAAGAAGGCTTCACTGCAACTTAACTGTGAGAACAAGTATTCTTTGTTCAGCTCATAGAACTAAAACAAATAATTTGCAAGAGGGAAATCTTTGATTTTTTTTTGAACTTCCACAGATAAATAAATGCACCTTGCTTCCGAAGAGCTCAAAGCACCAAAAGTACCCGCAAACACCTAACTATATAACAAAAGGTAAGGAGTGAGGCTAGCAACAGAGGAGAAGGGATCCAAGAAGGAGAGATCGGGGGTGGACAAATTATTAAACCACCCAGTTCCAGTCGACCAAGCTTCTGGGTTTGTCTTCCAGAGAAAAGGGCAAGCAGAAGGGAAGTGAAAGGGAAAAAAAAGCTAGATTGGGATGAGGAGACAGAGTGGTGGGTGGGGAGGGGGAAGATGTGGAGAGGAGAGAGGACCAGTCCACGTCACAAAAGAATCCTTCATCCCCTTCCTCAGCCAAAGACCAACCTCAAGGTTCTCGGTACTTCCCAGCCCTCTCCTCCTATAAATATCTACTCCTAGGAGATGAGTGAGAGCCATGCCAGGGCCTGATCTCATCATCATCATCATCATTATTATCATTGTATTTGTTAAGCACTAATTATGTGTCAAGCTCTGTTCTAATTTCTGAGGTAGATTCAAATTAATCAGGTTGGACACTGTCCCTGTCCCTCATGGGCTTACACTCTAAGAAGGAGGGGGAACAGTCATGGAACCCCCATTTTACAGTTGAGGAAGCTGAGGCACAGAGAAGTTAATGGATGTGCGCCAGGTCACATAGCAACCAACTGGTAGAATCACAATTAGAACACAAGTCCTTGGACTCCCGGGCCCATGCCCTTTCCACTGGACTGTTCTGCTTCTTTTCAGTCAATTGCTAGCCTTTTTTTTTAATATGATATTTGTTAAGCATTTACTATTCACTGGGGTAGGTACGCGTTAACTGAACTCTTTAAACTCTATAAAGGAGGAAGGGTACAATCAAATTTAATTTCTCCCTCATTCATTCATTCAATCATATTTATTGAGTGCTTACTGTGTGCAGAGCACTGTACTAAGCGCTTGGGAAGTACAAGTTGGCAACATATAAAGATGGTCCCTACCCCACAGCGGGCTCACAGTCTAGAAGGGGGAGACAGACAACAAAACAAAACATATTAACAAAATAAAATAAATAGAATAAATATGTACAAATAAAATAAATAAATAAATATTTCAATAGATATTTCCCTCCAAGTTCTGCCTCTGGAATTTGTGAAACTTTTCTTGCTTTCTTCTGCCCATCTTCCTCCCTTCCCATTACACCTAATAATAATTATAATTATGGAATTTGTTAAACACTATGTTCCAGGCACTGTTCTAAGTGCTGAGGTAAATACAAGATAATCAGGTTGGACAGAGTGTCTGACCCACATAGGGATCACAGGGCTCACATAGGGCTAAAATCCCCATTTTACAGATGAGGGAACTGAGGCACAGAGAAGATAGGTGACTTACCCAAGGTCACACAGCAGACAAATGGCAGAGCCAGAATTAGAACCCATGACCTTCCAACTCCTAGACCCATGCTCTATCTGCTAGATGGGTACCTTTCTCCCAACTACCAAAATCACCCTCCAATTCCCACTACCTGCTACCAAACTATTCTCCAGGTGTCTAAGGCCCAAACCCTCATTATTTGATCTGAATCGGGCAGGGTTTATAGCCACGTTAAGTGTGGAATTGAAGCATGTTTTCACTAGGGAGGTGATGGTGGGGAGGGTGGGGTTCTCAAGGACACTGTTTAATATGTCACCTCAGTCTGTCTAAAGCTCAAGAAATAAAACACAGAGGACATCGCTCCCCTAGGTTAGGATAGCTTTTCCTCTCTCAGCAGGCTGGAAAAATAAAAAGGTATAAGAATAGCGCAAGAATTTTCCCAAAGAGTCATCACCTAATAAACGCCTTTGCCATTTACATCGTAAGCCTGTTAACATTTACCTTTAGTCGAAGGAAGGACCTAGTCTCTCGATTCTTCATAGAAAACAAATAATCCCTAGTAAGATTACATTTGGTGTAATTGAGGTCACAGAGTCTTCAGGCCAGTTTATTAACACATTGATTATTCAAATTTGGAGCAGTCAACATCTGGATTATTCAGGTCCTTATTCAACAGTTCCATTAGAGATGGAGATGCTTCCACGAGAAGAGCCGGGGATTTGGAGTCAGAGGTCATGGGTTCAAATTCTGGCTCCGCCAATTGTCAGCTGTGTGACTTTGGGCAAGTCACTTAATTTCTCTGGGCCTCAGTTCCCTCATCTGTAAAATGGGGATGAAGACTGTGAGCCCCCCGTGGGACAACCTGATCATCTTGTAACCTCCCCAGCGCTTAGAACAGTGCTTTGCACATAGTAAGCACTTAATAAATGTCATCATTATCATTAGAGATCAGACATGGCCGGGGGGCGGGGGGGGGAGAAAGATGAAATTCTTTGCTTCTCTGATTCAAATGTTGATTTCTAATGTCTCAGTCATACTAAAGTGTTTGGGCCTTTTTCTAGTTCCATAAGCGTTCCTTCCAATCAGTGCTATTTACTGAGCTCATACTGTGCTCTCCATCAATTATGTTCCTACTCTAGCAAAAGAATATGGATGTGACTGTACTGTGCTTTGAAATTCTGTAGTAACACATGAATCAAAGCTTCAGACACTCATTTACAGAGTGTTTCCTTTCAGTTTTAGGATGCTTTGAATTCCTGCCTAATTTACCTATTCTATTTGATTATCTGTGCATACCAAATCCTTCCCCCAATTACCTGAATAATTGAGAGGTATCCATACCTGCATTTAAAACAGAAAACTGAGATGTGGATGGGGAGGAAAATGCCTTAATAAAATATCAAGGAATTTTAGCCTGGAGGAATTGAATTGGTGATGACTAAAGCAAGCTCAGCATGAGAAACGTCTGGCAGGTTAAGGTCCTAAATGATTACTGCTACTTAAACTTAATAGTAACCTTATTTAGAGCTCAAGGATCTCACATTGAACTGAATGCCTAGTCCCCATTAAGACTTCAGGCAACGTTGCAATCTCCTCAATTAATTGCCAGTGTATATGGACAGAGAACTGCAAGATGGCCTCGACCATCAGAAAAAAGGAACCATTCAAGAAACATTTCAGAACTGAAAAATATTTTATACCAAGATCACAAGACCTTAAGTAACGCCACTACTAGGTCAAAGCAATGGTTTATCCAGATTCTGATGCAAGAAAATCTTACACAAACTTTTGCAGTATGGAAGAAAAATGAAATGATTAACCAGCCATTTAGTATGAATGCAACATGTACTTAAAAAAACCTGATTTCTGCAAATCTGGTGATGAAGCCGTCACGGTGACTCAATGAAGCCATCACGGTGACTCATGCACCTGGGGTGTTCTTTGCAACTGAGCTAATCCCAATCACATGTACATAGCCGTAATTTTACTTGTTTATATTAATGTCTGTCAGCCCTTTAGACTAAGCTCCTTGTGGGTGGGGAATGTATGTTACACTATTATATTGTTCTCTCCCAAGAGCACACGTCATTCTCACACTTGCTAGGTGCTTACTATGTCCCAATCACTTGTCTAAGCACTGGAGTAGATACAAGATGATCATGTTGGACACAGTCCCTGTCCCACATGAGGCTCACAGTCCAAGTAGGAAGGAGTAGAACTGAATCCGCATTCAATAGATGAGATAACTGAGGCACAGAGGAGTTAAGTGATACATGCAAGGTAACACAGTAGATACAGGGCGGAGCGGGAAATAAACGCAGGCCCTCTGGCTCCCAGGCTCTTTCCACCAAGTCACACTGCTTTTCTGGTAAGAAAAAATGGAGCCAGCCAGCAGTCTGCTTTAGGAAGGGGGAATCAGCCCAGGAAAGGCAGGATTCTGCAAGTATTATGAAAGCAGAGAGAGGCAATAAATTCACTGTGGGCAGGGAATGTATCTACCAACTCTATTATATTGTACTCTCCCAAGTGCTTAATGCAGGAAGCATTCAATAAATACCATCAATAGTAAAGGAAGGAAGGAATAAAGGGGATCAAGTGGATTTCTGTGGGACTTTTCCATAAAAACATTACTTCTTGAGAAGTTTTTCCATGCAGCAGTGGTTCCATAGGGAGCGAGGAGAAAAAAAAGTCACTGAGAAACTTTAAAATTGACCCTCAAAATGTTGAAAGACTGAACTTCCCTTATTGCAACCACCATATTCACAGGAAATAAGCACATTATTCCAGCCATATTTCATTGGGTAAACAGCAGGGGCCAGTAATTTAAAACCGACAGTCTCCTGGAATATTGAAGCATTAAAACATTAAACATGGGGTGGCAAAGGAAGCATATTGGGAATTCCATGAGGCAGATCTGTTAGGTACCATCCCTAGCGGGTTCACAGCTACAACATGTTCCACAACAGATTATGGGTCACTCTATTCATTGAATCGTTTCATAGAAATCCCTTCATATTTTTGGAATACCAAAGACTTATCTGTTGGCTCTTTAATAGCTGATTCTTTTCTGGTTTCACAGGTCAATCCAGCTCATAACTAGGATTAGTTCACCGCCAGTTCTCCGCCAATTGGCTCCTCTTACTTGCTCTTATCTTCCACGAGGAACCAGTTCAAGCTCTCTACACCAGGCTCATTGTCCCACCTATTAACCTCTCCCATTTCCAGCTGGTTCACGCTCCCTCTTTCACACACTTCCCCCTCACCAACACTTGACTGTTCTCATACTTCGTCTTCTTCACATATCGTCTCTCTTGTTCCTTCAAAATTCTGCTAAAAAGCCACTTCATCTCTGAGTCCTACCTGGGGCCCTCCACTTGATCTTGAGTATTTCTCACTCCAGAATATTTTCTTACCTCTGAAAGTTCTGCCCATGTCAACCTGTTTCCATGAACCAGTCTTTTATATACTCCACATTAGGGTCCATTTTAAATTCCCATTGAGATGTAAACTATGCACCCAAGATACTGTGCCTAGCTTTGTTAATAATAACAGTAATAATTGTATTTGTTAAGCACTTACTATGTGCCAGGCACTGTACTAAGTGCTGGGGTAGATACAAGCAAATCGGGTTGGATACAGTCCCTGTCCCATGCGGGGCTCACAGGCTCAATCCCCATTTTACAGATGAGGTAACTGAGGTACAGAGAACTGACTTGCCCAAGGTCACGCAGCAGACAAGTGATGGAGCCGGGATTAGAACTCCTGACCTTCTGACTTCCAGGACCATGCTCTATCTACTATGCCAAGCTGCTTTCTCCTTGGTGTTCCCCACAGTGGGCACTTAAATACCGTAGAATAAATTAAGAGGATTGGGTGTCAGTTGGAGCACAGGAAGCCATGGCAAGCATCATTATCATCACATCACTTCTCTCTTGGGACTCCACAGTGGCTCTCAATGGCCTCTTAAATCAGACTGGGACTTCTGACTTTGAGGCTGGAAGACCTTTCACTAAATGGCTCTTCCTTATCGAACTGCCCTCATCTCCTGTCAAGTCCCAGCCCATCCAATCCACTCCATACAAATTAATTTATTCCCAGTGCCATCCCCATTCCTGACTCCAAGCTACGACACAGGCTTGGAACTTCCATTTGACCCACCCTCCCCCATTCGCTCTCAAACCAGATCTCTAGTCTACTTCTAATTTTTTCCCACGGCTCACACTCTCTACGGAGTCCTACATCACCGATCAGTCCGATAACTGTACATCAATCAATCAATCATATTTATTGAGCACTTACTGTGTGCAGAGCACTGTACTAAGCGCTTGGGAAGTACAAGTTGGCAACATATAGAGACAGTCCCTACCCAACAGTGGGCTCACAGTCTAAAAGGGGGACCTTGCCCACCTCCCTCATTACTTGGAATTTAATAATATTAATATTAATGGTGGCATTTGTTAAGTGCTTATGATGTGCAAAGTACTGTACTAAGCGCTGAGGGGGGTACAAGGTAAACAGGTTGTCCCACATGGGGCTCACAGCCTTAATCCCCATTTTACAGATGAGGTAACTGAGGCTCAGAGAAGTTAAGTAACTTGCCCAAGGCCACACGGCAGACATGTAGCAGAGCTGGGATTCAAACCCATGACCTCTGATTCCCAAGCCGAGGCTCTTTCCACTTCTAGACTGTGAGCTCACTGTTGGGTAGGGACCGTCTCTATATGTTGCCAACTTGTACTTCCCAAGCATTTATTACAATGCTCTGCACACAGTAAGCGCTCAATAAATACGATTGAATGAATGAATGAATTAGCCACGTCTGACTGAGGCTGATTGTGTAATCCACTGTATTTGAGTGCTTGCTGTGCACAGAGCTCTGTATTAAGCACTTTGGAGAGTAACAATAGAGAAGCAGCGTGGCTTAGTGGAAAGAGCATGGGCTTTGGAGTCAGAGATCATGAGTTTGATTCCCAGCTCTACCAATTGTCAGCTGTGTGACTTTGAGTGAGTCACTTCACTTCTCTGTGCCTCAGTTACCTTATCTGTAAAATGGGGATTTTGACTTTGAGCTCCCCGTGGGACAACCTGATCACCTCGTAACCTCCCCAGTACTTAGAACAGTGCTTTGCACATAGTAAGCGCTTAATAAATGCCATTAAAAAAAAAAACAGACATAACAGACATGTTCTCCGCCCACAATGAGTTTACGATTTAAAGGGAATCCAGAGAGCAAGAGAACAGTGAGGGTACTCCATTTAAGGGGGGCTCAATTGGCTCCCATTTTCAGATGTTTCTGGGAAATGTAGGCTCTGTGTCTTTTGGGAAATGTTATTCCCTAAGGGAGGTTTTCCTTCCCTGTTTCAGTCCCTTAGCTCCACCTCTAAAAGGGAGTTTGAATGTTTTGGCAAAGAGCCTTGCCATTACTGCCCACAGCTAACCTACAGACACCCATCTGCTCAAAAAGTTTGCTCCAATCTGTCACAAGGCCACCGCTATTCTACACACACCCATTTGCCCAAAAGATCTGCTCCAATGGGCAACTTTTGCAGGTGGAATTCGATGGATGCTTCTATATTATTGACGAGGACTAGTCCAGGGTGTATTCGGCTCAGATAAGTAGTGGTGAGAAGGGCACAGGTAAATGGTTTTATATTAAATCAACTGAAGCAGCTTGAGAGGAGCAGATTTTGGTGGTTCATTGGATTTCCAGTGAATTGTGTGGACCTTGTCGGTGACTTTGGGAGCCTATACTAAGGGGGTCCTAATGGAGTGCTCCCCCTTTCATTAGTCATCAGACAGACGAAGATCTGTCAGAGAAGCAGTGTCACTCAGTGGAAAGAGTATGGACTTGCGAGTCAGCGGTCATGGGTTCTAATCCCGGCTCTGCCACTTGTCAGCTGCGTGAAGTTGGGCAAGTCACAACTTCTCTGTGCCTCAATTCCTTTAGCTGTAAAATTGTGATTAAGACTGTGAGCCCCACGTGGGACAACCTGATTACCTTGTGTCCCCCCCGCCCCCCCCAGCGCTTAGAACATGGCTTTGCACATAGTAAGCACTTAAATACCATCATTATTATTATTAAAGATTTATACCATGACAATGGAGTACGGTGATTGGCTGGCCACACCTATTCTGATATTGCTCATTCTGTTTACCATTGGTACTGCTTGTTTTTTCATTTGTGCCCTTGGGGTTTTTTTCTGGTGTACTCAGAGTCCTCATTGTTTACTAGTGATGATTATGTCTTACACAAGCATTGGCTTTGCAACCGGTAAAAGGAGAATCACTAAACCATCCCCCCTTCCTGAAAATTTGGAGTCAGGAGATAGCTGATTAGGCCAGTGGAACAGGTTTCACTACTTCCCTTTAGTCCATATGCGTTGAAATATCGGTCAGGAAATTGGCAATAGCGCACTGTCTTGTCTCACAAAAAACCCTTTCAGATGATCCTCAGGCCTGGCATCTGGTCAGGCTTGGTGAGACTAGAGGGGCAGTGCAAATTCAACGGAGAAGCCGCCCTGACCCATGGTAGAAGCCCATAATAGATTCATTCATTCAATCGTATTTATTGAGCGCTTACTGTATGCAGAGCACTGTACTAAGCACTTGGGAAGTACAAGTCAGCAACATAGAGAAACGGTCTACCCAACAATGGGCTCACAGTCTAGAAGGGGGAGACAGACAACAAAACATGTAGACAGGTGTCAAAATCGTCAGAACAAATAGAATTAAAGCTATAGGCACATTATTAACAAAATAGAATAGTAAATATGTACAGGTAAAATAGAGTGATAAATCTGTACATATATATATATATTATATATATATACAAGTGCTGTGGGGAGGAGAAGGAGGTAGGGCGGGGGCAATGGGGAGGAGGAGAGGAAAAAGGGGGCTCAATCTGGGCAGGCCTCCTGGAGGAGGTGAGCTCTCAGTAGGGCTTTGAAGGGAGGAAGAAAGCTAGCTTGGTGAATGTGTGGAGGGAAGGCATTCCAGGCCAGGGGAAGGACGTGGGCCGGGGGTCAACGGCGGGCAAGTGAGAATGAGGTACAGTGAGGAGGTGAGTGTCAGAGTAGCGGAGGGTGTGGGCTGGGTTGTAGAAGGAGAGAAGGGAGGTGAGGTAGGAGGGGACGAGGTTATGGACAGCCTTGAAGCCGAGAGTGAGGAGTTTTTGCTTGATTCGTAGGTTGACAGGCAACCACTGGAGATGGTAGTGACACAAAGAAAAGTGCCCTGCGGGGCCACCTACAACTTGCAGGCACAACACCAATTCCAAGTCAACGAATCATATTTACTGAGCACTTACCACGTGTGGAGCACTGTACTAAGCGCTTGGGAGAGTACAACTATAAACAGACACATTCCCTGCCCACAACGAGTTTGCAGTCTTCAGCTCAGGCTGGCGTTCAGTCACTCCAACACCAGGCTGATCCAATGTAAGGACCCAAAGCCAAAGTAGTCAAGGGTGGCCACTGGGTCCAAGCAGATGTTATATTGCAGAAGCAGTGCTTAGATTAGTGCTTTGCACATAGTAAGCGCTTAATAAATGTCATTAAAATAAAAAGCAGCATTGTGTTGCGGATAGAGCACGGGCCCGGCAATCAGAAGGTCATGGGTTCTAATCTCACTCCATCACTTGTCTGCTGTGCTGGCTTGGGCAAGTCACTTCAGTTCTCTGTGCCTCAGTTATCTGGAAAATGGTAATTGAGACTGTGAGCCCCAAATGGGACAGCGACTGCGTTCAACTTGCTTGCTCATATTCACCCCAGCGGATGGGGTACCTGTATAGTGTCTGGCACATAGTAAGTGCTTAACAAATACCATCATTATTATTATTTATTCATTCATTCAATCGTATTTATTGAGCGCTTACTGTGTGCAGAGCACTGTACTAAGCACTTGGGAAGTACAAGTTGGCAATATATAGAGATGGTCCCTACCCAAGAGTGGGCTCACAGTCTAGAAGGGGGAGACAGAGAACAAAACAAAACATATTAACAAAATAAAATAAATAGAATAAATATGCACAAATAAAATAGAGTAATAAATATGTACAAACATATATACATATATACAGGTACTGTGGGGAGGGGAAGGAGGTAAGGTGGGGGGATGGGGGAGATATTGTATTCTCTCAAGTGCTTAGTACAGAGCTCTGAACAAAGTAAACACTCAAAGATTATTATAATTTCACTGTTTAGTATGAACTTTAACATTATTATAATCAATTTAAGTGCTTAGTACAGTGCCTGGCACATAGTAAGCACTTAATAAATACCACAATTATTTTTGAATAAGCACTTACTATGTGCCAAGCACTGAAGTATGGGGTAGATACAAGACAATCAGGTTGGACACAGCCCCTGTCCCATAATGGGTTTAAGGTCTAAGTAGCAGGAAGAGGATTTAATCCCCATTTTACAGATCAGGAAACTGAGGCACAGAGAAGTGAAGTGACTTGTCCATGGTCACACAGCAGTCAAGCAGCCGAGTCGGGATTAGAACCCAGGTCCACGCTATTTCCACTAGGACGTGCTGCTGATGAGTATAAATATTATATATGTCTTCTTGCTGACGGGAAGAACTGATGTTAAGGTTGTGCAGAAGTAGCTCATCTGCATTAGAATAGCCATCAATAATAGGACTGCATTAAAATGATTAATCTTGTAAGAGTCCGATAACTGCTAGATTAAAATGCTCTCTAAGGAAAAACATGGGGCTTAAAACTGCTTCACTGTTTTCCGAGTATGACCAATTTCCAAAACATGGCTCTAACTCCAGGAGTCAACATTTACATTTTCAAGAAACGGGTAAGTGTTCACAGTATCTTGTAATATATTTCTGGATGGAAGAGATATTAAGGTGGGAGCCCATTCTGAAGTGAGATTCATACTCCAAGTCCACATGACTTTCAACGTTTAAAGATTTATCTAATTGCCTTCTGGCTGTTCCAGTTACTGCCAGAAATGATTTAGCCCAACCGGGCAGTTTGTTCATCAGTACTGAAGATCTTATATTAGCTCCAATTTGTATGATAGGCAGTTGGGGAAAGAGAGAGCAAGGAGAGAAAGCCCCATGAGGGAGAAATGAGAGTAAGAATGAGCACACGAGTTTTAGGAGAAGAGCTGACCAGTAGATGAGGGTGTTTGTCTGGGTTATGGGCCCAGTCCAGGGACTCTCCCTTGGCCAGTTCAAGCCAGGCCCAGTGGCTAGCAGTACATTCCTCGGTTAGCCTGCTCCTGGAAGCTCGTTCATTCATTCAATTGTATTTATTGAGCGCTTACTGTGTGCAGAGCAAGCAACGTGGCTCAGTGGAAAGAGCATGGGCTTTGGAGTCAGAGGTCACGGGTTCAAGTCCCAGCTCTGCCAATTGTCAGCTGTGTGACTCTGGGCATGTCACTTAACTTCTCTGGACCTCAGTTACCTCATCTGTAAAATGGGGATTAAGACTGTGAGCCCCCCGTGGGACAACCTGATCACCTTGTAACCCCCCCAACGCTTAGAACAGTGCTTTGCACATAGTAAGCGCTTAATAAATGCCATCATTATCATTATTATTACTAAGCACTTGGAAAGTACAATTCGGCAACAGATAGAGACAATCCCTAACCAACAACGGGCTTTATAACGGTGCTTCTAACTCCCCCCGCCCCCCTTTCCTTTCCTCTTTTAAAACCAGCTGTCCGGCCTGCTTCTTTGCAATGATAACCAGGGCAGAATCAGAGGAACTCTTTTTTTTGGCAGAATCAGAGGAACTTTTTTTTTTTTTATCCTGTGGGGAGCGTGGCAAAGTTCAGAATGTGCCACGAGATGACTTCATCAGAACTGAGCATTCGTTTCCAATGTAAACAGACACGTTTCGGGGCACGATTCTAAATTCCCTTTTAAGAGTGGATCTTCGTCCCTCTTGTGATGGCTTCGGGTAAGAAAACGATCCCCAGCCCCGTAGCTCCAAGCGGGTTGCAAACTCACTTGAAGTTCCCAAGCGACAATCATCTCCCATCCACTCTCCCAGACTCGGGATGCAGTGCAAAAATCCAGATTTTGCCCCTATCACAGAAACGACCACCCACGAGTCTGGGCTAGTGTTAATGTACAGACATGCTATTTTTCTCCGAAGTGACAGCTCATTTAAGTCGAAAAGCCACCATAGCCACTCTGCATACACACACGCACACTGGTGCAGAGACTCTGGGGGCGGAGGAGCACAGCTTTTATTCATTCAGTCGGATTTATTGAGCGCTTACTGTGTGCAGAGCACTGTGCTAAACGCTTAACGCAGATCTTTTAGACTGTGAGCCCACTGTAGGGTAGGGACTGTCTCTATATGTTGCCAACTTGTACTTCCCAAGCCCTTAGTACAGTGCTCTGCACACAGTAAGCGCTCAATAAATACGATTGATTGATTGATTAGCAGTCCGCGGGGCTCAGTCCCCAACCCGGCACAAAAGAGACTCCCATGGAGCCACTTAGCTACATATTATTATTATTATATTAATAATAATTTTTGTTAAGCGCTTAATAGGTGTCAAGCACTGTTTTAACCGCTGGGGTGGATATAAGGTAATCAGGTTGGCCACAGTCCCTGCCCACCACGGCGTTTACAATCTCAATCCCCATTTTCCAGAGGAGGGAACTGAGGCTCAGAGAATCAATCAATCGTATTTATTGAGCGCTTACTGTGTGCAGAGCACTGTACTAAGCGCTTGGGAAGTACAAGTTGGCAACATATAGAGACGGTCCCTACCCAACAGTGGGCTCACAGTCTAAGAAGAGAAGTGACTTGGCCCAGCTGACACAGCAGACGAGTGATTTAGTAGCAACAGCCCGGGGTTGGGAGTCAGAGGGTGTGGGTTCTACTGTGTGACCTCGGGCAAGCCGTTTCACTTCTCTGTGCCTCAGTCCCCTCATCCTGAAAATGGGGGTGAAGACTGTGAGCCCCACGTGGGACAACCTGATTATCCCGTATCTCCCCCAGCGCTTAGTACAGTGCTTGGCACATAGTAAGAGGTTAACAAATACCATCACCAGCATCATCAATAACGGGCTCACAGAAGTCTCCCAGGACCTCAAGGGAAGACCCCCCTCCCCCCCCCCGGCCGGTCTGAGTGTCCAGCCCAGGACTGGGGACAGGCGACCCGGCAAACCCCCTCCCCCGAAGAACATCCCACCCCCTCCCCACCCTCCGTCCTAGGAATAAGACTATGAGCCCCATGTGGGACAACCTGATTCCCTTGTATCCCCCCAGCGCTTAGTACAGTGTTTGGCACCTAGTAAGCGCTTAATACCATTATTATTATTATTATTATTCTCTGGGCCTCATTTCCCTCATCCGTAAAATGGGGATGAAGACTGTGAGCCCCACGTGAGACAACCTGATTCCCTTTTATCCACTCCAGCGCTTAAAACAGTGTTTGGCACCTAGTAAGCGCTTAACAAATACCGTCATTATTATTCTTTGTGCCTCAGTTCCCTCATCCGCAAAATGGGGATGAAGACTGTGAGCCCCATTCATTCAATCGTATTTATTGAGCGCTTACTGTGTGCACAGCACTGTACTAAGCGCTTGCCCCACATAGGACAACCTAATTCCCTTGTATCCACTCCAGCGCTTAGAACAGTGCTTGGCACCTAGTAAGCGCTTACCAAATGCCATCGTTACTATTATTCTCTGTGCCTCAGTTCTCTCACCCGTAAAATGGGGATGAAGACTGTGAGCCCCACGTAGGACAACCTGATTCCCTTGTATCCACTCCAGCGCTTAGAACAGTGCTTGGCACCTAGTAAGCGCTTACCAAATGCCATCATTACTATTATTCTCTGTGCCTCAGTTCTCTCACCCGTAAAATGGGGATGAAGACTGTGAGCCCCACGTAGGACAACCTGATTCCCTTGTATCCACTCCAGCGCTTAGAACAGTGCTTGGCACCTACTAAGCGTTTACCAGATGCCATCATCATCCTTATTATTGTTGTTACTATTACTATCCCCCATCCCCGCAGGACTCACCGACTGTCCGGCCACGCAGGCCGCCACCAAGCCCAGGGTCAGTAGTGTCCACACACGCCGCATAATTCCCCCCGCGGACACAGCCGGTCCTCGCCCGGACACGCGTGATCTTCCCGCCCTCTGCAGCGACACAAGACGAGGACGAAGTGGAGGGAGGACGAAGGAGGAGGAGGAGGAGGAGGAGGAGGACTGAAAGGGGCAGAGACAGCTCCCCCGTCCCCGGCCTTTTCACCGGCCCCACTGAAGACCCGTTTGGGGGTAGCTCGAGTCTTTCTTGCTTTTCCTCCTCCCTTTGTCCCGCCGAGGACGCCTGGGCCGCCCCGAGGGTCGGGGTGAGGGGAGGGAGGCGATAGATTAAAGACGAGGATGCCAAAAAGAGAGGGCCAAAGTTTTCGGGGAGGAGTTATCCAAGCCGCGAGGCTGCCCTGCTGAAGCTCCCGGAGTAACTGGACGGCGAGGCAGTCCTGGTCCCGGCTGGTTGCAGACGAGGCTGGGCTCCTCCTCCTTCTCCTCCTCCTCTTGCTTCGGTTTTTGCTCCTCCTCTCCTTTCCCTGCTCCTCCTCCTCCTTTCCCTACTCCTCCTCCTCTTTTCCCTGCTTCTCCTCCTCCTCTCCTTGCTCCTCCTCTCCTTTCCCTGCTCCTCCTCCTCTTTTCCCTGCTCCTCCTCCTCCTCTCCTTGCTCCTCCTTTCCTTTCACTGCTCCTCCTCTCCTTTCCCTGCTCCTCCTCTCCTTTCCCTGCTCCTCCTCCTCTTTTCCCTGCTCCTCCTCCTCCTCCTCCTCCTCTCCCTGCTCCTCCTCTCCTTTCCCTGCTCCTCCTCCTCCTCCTCCTCCTCTCGTTGCTGAACCTCCCTCTGATCCCTCCTGGGCGAGGGAATTCGGCAGGACGAATCCTAGTTAAAGCCGGGAGAAATTCTTCCAGGATTACCGCACTGATTGGCAGTTCCGGGGGCCAGTGCAGACAACCAAACCCCGGGGAGAGGTTGGGGGGCGAGAGGCAGCTCTATCCTTTCCCCTTCTGCAGCCAAAACCACTTCATTACTCTCCTCCTCCTCCTTGACTTGTCTCCCTCGCTCCCTCCCCCTTGCACAAGTGGAAAACATTTGCCACACCGCCTGGCGATGAAGGGGAAACGTTAAACATGTTTTGCTTTGAACTGGCGAGAATTGGACTGATATAAAAGAATTAACTTAGAGCGCTCCCCCTCCTCAGAAAAAGTTGGCATTAATTAATACCTTCAGTTTCCAGTCTCCCTTATCCCTTGAAGACACTGCCTTTAGAGTTGTGGAGTTTTGGGGAATGACCCAAGATGTCAAGAACCCAAATCCCATAAAGTAATTTTGATATGTTTTGTTTTGTTCTCTGTCTCCCCCTTCTAGACTGTGAGCCCACTGTTGGGTAGGGACCGTCTCTATATGTTGCCAACTTGTACTTCCCAAGCGCTTAGTACAGTGTTCTGCACACAGTAAGTGCTCAATAAATACGATTGATTGATTGACTGATTGGTGGAAGGCGCCTGTATCTCTCCCTTACCCCTCCCACCCCCCTACACACTCACCGGTTTAGCCTCTGGGCCATTGTGTTGGCGCACCTATTAAATACTAGTTAAAACTGTCTCCGCATTCGGGGGCCAGCTTTGAAAGCTACAAATAGGGCAATTTGGTGAGGGATCAGATAGCTCCCGTGAATGACAGCAGATTAGGAGAGTTTCTTCAAAGATCAGAGGGATAAAGTAATTCAGATTTTGAAGAAAATAAATGTGTCTCTTGAATGGAAATAGGAAGTGGCATTTGAAGATGGTGATGGTATTTGTTAAGCACTATGTGTGAAGCAGTGTTCTAAGCACGGGGGTTGATACAAGATAATCAGGTTGTCCCACGTGGGGCTCACAGTCTTAATCCCCATTTTACAGATGAGGTAATGGAGGCCCAAAGAAGTGAAGTGACTTGCCCAAAGTCACACAGCTGATAAATCAGAGTTGGGATTAGAACCCATGACCTCTGACTCCCAAGCCACTAAGCTTTTTCACTCTTTCCACTAAGCCACACTGCTTCTTGCTATGGGTGTTGGGGGGGCAGGGGTTGTTTGATTTTCTTTTTTTTAATTTGGATCATTTTGTTCATTTTAGACTCTCAGTTGGTCCCTAGTGGATGGGTCATTGTGACCGGAGCATCTCTTTATGCTTCAGTTTCCCTGACTGTAAAATTGGGGCCAATCTTCACCATCTTCAAAGGAAGTTCCGTATCTACCCCAGATTAGATCTCCTTTGCCCTTAGAAAAGTCTGCATCACAGATGAGGTTCAAAACCAAAACCTTCCCTATTGCCTCAAGAATAGTATTTGGACAGTTGAGAATAAAGTGCATTTAATGTCTGAATTACTGACTTGTGGGTCCACTTTTTAATGCTCTGTGTTGCTTGTATAGTCACAGAATTACTACCTCCTTGTCCATTTATAATCTTCCTAAAGAGTCATCCTGACTGGAAACAGCAGCTACTGGAGAACGATTTATTTTTACCCAATTTGATAATGGTCCATCGCCTTCCTTTGAAAACAGGTGTTCAGAGGTATAGTAAGAGTAGAGATGGATGGAAAGTTCCTGGAGGTCATAGATTGAGCAAAGCAGTATCACCTTCAGTCCTGCCACTTTGCCCAAGTGGTTGCTTCTCAGCTGCTTCCGTTGCAATAACCCATAGTATATGCACTTGTTTTCTCTTGCTCCTGACAGCAAATCAGGCAATTTAAGGAAGGTGGGACGGTGAAGTATAGGGGATGGATAATCAAAGAGACTGTGCCTTGGTGTATTAAGAATACAAAAAAAATACAAAAAAATATGTTTAATTGAGGTCCAGGAAGTCTCAAATGAGTTAAGGTTATGTCTGAATTCTCTCCCTTTGCATCATTATCCTCCAGAATAACTAGGCTAGGTCAGGGTTGGGCAGAGCCAAGGAAGGAAGGAAAAGGGGATGATAGGATTCACTCTCTTCCTTGCTTAGAGGTGCGGGAGAATCCTTCCCTGGCACTGCCAGCTGTCCCAAGGCAGGAGATCCACACCCACTAGCATTCAAGGCCCGTTGCCCTCAACCTGAAGAAGAGGATCTGGATTGTAAGCTTCCTCTAGACTGTAAGCTCGCTGTGGTCAATCAATCAATCAATCATATTTATTGAGTGCTTACTGTGTGCAGAGCACTGTACTAAGAGCTTGGGAAGTACAAGTTGGCAACATATAGAGACGGTCCCTACCCAACAGTGGGCTCACAGTCTAGAAGAATGTGCAGGGAATGTGCCTGTTACATTGTTGTGTTGTACTCTCCCAAGGGATTAGTACAGTGCTCTGCACACAGTAGGTGCTCAATAAATATGATTGATTGATTAATGGCAGGGATAGCAGCCTTCAAGGAAATTATTCAGTTCTCCCCATCCTTCTTTACCGCACTGATCTCCTACTACAGTCCAGCTCACCCACCTCACTTCTCTGATGCCAACTTACTCACTGTAACTCAGTCTCAGCTACTACAGTGCCATGACCTCCCTCTGACCTAGAACTTCCTCCCGCTTCATATCCGACAGTCTACCACATTCCCCCCCCGACTTCAAAGCCCTCCTAAAATCACATCTCCAAGAGATCTTCCCTGACTAAGCCCTTATTTCCCTTACCTGCCTTCCCTTCTACATCAACTATATGCTTGGGTTTGTTCCCCTGAAACCTCATCCTCAATCCACAGCTCTTATGTACATCTTCTGACCACCTGCCTTCCCCTCATCTGTAATTTATTTTAATGTCTATCTCTCCTTTAGGCCGTAAGCTCCTTGAGAACAGGGATCGTGTCCACTAATGCCATTGTATTGCTCTTTCCCAAATGCTTAGTACTGTGCTCTGCACACAGTAAATTCATTCAATCGTATTTATTGAGCACTTACTAAGCACTCAAATGCTAAGTACTAAATGCTCAATAAATACCATTGATTGATCAACTCCATTGTATTATTCTTTCCCAAATGCTTAGTACAGTGCTCTGGACTTCATTCATTCATTCAATTGCACACAGTAAGCGCTCAAAAAATACCACTGATGGACAATGCCACCTTGGTGTGGTAAGGCTTTTTGTGGTATTCTGAGGGAGGGATTATTTACACACTCCCTTTGGAGCCAACAGTCAATCAATCAATAGTATTTATTGAGGGCTCACTGTGCGTGCAGAACACTGTACTAAGCTCTGGGGGGAATACAAGCAAATCGAGTTGGACACAGTCCCTGTTCCAATGGGGCTCACAGCCTCAATTCCCATTTTACAGATGAGGGAACTGAGGCCCAGAGAAGTGAAGTGACTTGCCCATGGTCACACAGTACTCAGTGTGGCTCAGTGGAAAGAGCACGGGCTTGGGAGTCAGAGGCCATGAGTTCAAATCCCGGCTCCACCACTTGTCAGCTGTGTGACTTTGGGCAAGTCACTTCACTTCTCTGTACCTCAGTTACCTCATCTGACTTGACACCTGTCCAAATGTTTTGTTTTGTTTTCTGTCTCCCGCTTCTAGACTACCCCGTTGTTGGGTAGGTACTGTCACCATATATTGCCAACTTGTACTTCCCAAGTGCTTAATACAGTGCTCTGCACATAGTAAATGCTCAATAAATATGACTGACTGAATGAATGAATAAAATGGGGATTAAGATTGTGAGCCCCACATGTGACAACCTGATCACCTTGTATCCTCCCCAGTGCTTAGAACAATGCTTTGCACATTGTAAGTGATTAACAAATACCAAAATTATTATTATTAATTATTACTCTAAGCACTGAAATAATGCTTCCCTTAAGACTTTTCCAGCGCTAAAAACAGTGCTTTGCACATAGTAAGCACTTAACAAATACCATCATTATTAAGGCACAGTATCACCATCGGTGGCATCAACTTTGAACCGAAGGACTTCTCTGCTACTACTTAATACAGCGCTCAACACTATTTGGATTGTGAGCCCCATGTGGGACCTGATTAATTTGTATCTAAGTGCTTGTCTACTACCAGCATATGTGCTTGAGTTTTTGCAGTAGTGGTGATGATTTGGACTGAGCCATCCACACTCTCTTGCCTTGCCTCACTCTACCCAGGAGTATTCATTGAGAGGTGCCTGGAAAGGAGAACGGGTAGCAGCAGTGTGTGATTACAGAGTGAATTACCTGGGGCTTCATCAGAGCAGACAACACTGTACATTTCATAACCCATCACTGACTATGATATTCAGAATGACTTAGTGAGTGAGGGAGAGGGGAGTCTTTTTCTAGTTCCTTGCGAAAACCAGGGAAAAAGTCAAAAATCATGAAATGAAACACAAAACAAAGAACAGCAATGAAAACAGTGTATTATATAAAACTACCACCCACATTTATAAGACTCCTTTGTTCTAAAGAAATCAAGTGCATTCATGTTTGTGTTATGTTCCCAATTTCTGTATGAGGCAGGTATTTTCACTGTTTTACAAAAAGCAAGGCGCAGAAGATTACATTATTTTAGTCACTAACTATATCATCAAAACTAAGCAACATTACTTAAAATAGGAAACCGAGGTGACGGTTCCTACTCTAAGTGTTGGAAAATAAGAATTTGTGAAAAAGGTGAATAAAATAATTGGGATGATTAACATGATCATCTTTAAGAAGATCTATGGGTAACTTGCTAGAAGCCTTAGAAAGCAAGAAGTAGTATTTGTTGAGTACTTACTGTTTGCAGAGCACAATAATTGTGGTATTTGTTTACCACTTATTATGTGCCAATCAATCAATCATATTTATTAAGTGCTTAATGTGTTGAGCACTGTACTGAGCATGAGGGTAGATACAATATAATGTGGTTGGGCCCAGTTCCTGTTCCACATAAGACTCACAGACTAAGAGGGAGGGAAAACAAGTTTTTCATCCTCATCTTGCAGATGAGGGAACTGAGGCACAGAAAAGTGAAATGAATTGCCCAAGGTCACACACGCAGTGGAGGTAGAATTAGAATCCAGGTTCTATAACTGTCAAGCTTGTGCTCTTTCTACTAAGCCACATTGCTTCTCTTCATAAATATGGGTAAATTAATATACGCTTCCTCCAAGACAAAGTTAAAAGGATAATTCTATTAGCATCCACTTTGTGAACCATTTCCCACATCATTTTTTTAACCACAGCTACGTGCAAGTGTCCAAATTGACTGATTTGAGTTTCACTCTTTCAAGTCTTTTTCACCTCTATTAGTTGGTTCTTCAGTCTATCAATATCAATCTTATTTAATTGAGCACTTACTGCATGTACAGCACTGTACTAATGCTTTGGAGGGTATATCTTGGACCTTAACCTGTGGCAGGTGCTCCTGTGGAAAGACCTGAGATTCCATTAAACGGCAGATTTCACTCTTCTCACTCCTCAATTCATGGTCACAAGGGAAAGTGAGTTTTGGTTGCCCCATTTTCACACCTTGTTCACTGTCGCTTCCATTACTGGGTCCTTCTTGCATTTTAATGAGTGGCAGAACCTCCTGAGGGAAAACCTAAAAACTGATTAAACAGCAGAGCTTAGCTGTGTTGGCAGAATGGTCTGCCCAAAAAGGAATGCAGCCATTGGGGGAAAGCTGGGGGCCTGTTCTGGACCAGAGATTGATGTGACTCAGCCAAGACTAAATGATAAGAACACACCCTGTCTGGTCCCCTCCAATCTTTGCAGTGGCCACTTCTGGTCCCAGAAGCCAGCATCTTTGATGTCCCCTACTATCAGCTGCTATTTTTAGTGCTTGATACTAGGTATGAGAATGGGGGACAGGGGGAGACAGACCCAAATCAAAGTGGGTCACTAGCAGAAGCCTGCTGACAGAGATACTTAGAGAAATTTGCATTGTACTTCGTGAACAACCAAGGGTCAATGCACTAAGTGCTAAGGAATCTCTGCTGTTTCTGTCTCTGTCTCTGGTTTAGGCAATCCTAAGCAAATCATTTAACCTCTCTCTGCCTCATTTCCCCCTTCTGTAAAATACATCCTGAGAAAAGTTCTTACTGGAATTAGTACAGAGTATAATGAATTCCTGCGTATCAGGTATTTTGCCGACTTTCGGATTACAAGGATCCTCAAAATGGAAGAAAATAAGAGTGGAGATACATGTTTTTCATGTCCTTGAAATATTAGAAGTGAAAAAAATGACATTCTTTCATTTCTATAACAACTCACAGAAGTACACATCCTGTCTCTGGCCTAGAATGCCCTCCCCCTTCATATTTGACAGATCATCACTCTTCCCACCTTCAAAGCCTTATTAAAATCCTACCTCCTCCCAGCAGCCTTCCCCACCGTCTTACCTCCTTCCCTTCCCAACAGCACCTGCATATATGTTTGTACATATTTATTACTCTATTTATTTATTTATTTTACTTGTACATATCTATTCTATTTATTTTTTGTTAATATGTTTTGTTTTGTTCTCTGTCTCCCCCTTCTAGACTGTGAGCCCACTGTTGGGTAGGGACTGTCTCTATATGTTGCCAACTTGTACTTCCCAAGCGCTTAGTACAGTGCTGTGCACGCAGTAAGTGCTCAATAAATATGATTGATTGATTGATTGATTCCCCAACTAAGACCTCATTTCGCCTACTCCTTCCGCATTGTCCCTGTACTTGAATCTGTACCTGTATGCACTTGATATTCTCTCCACCCTCAGATCTACAGTATGTATGAGCATATCTCTAATTTATTTAAATGTATTTTTCCCATCTAGACCGTAAACTTCATGTGGGCAAGGAACATGTCTATCTCCTCAGTTATGCTGTACTCTCCCAAGCAGTGCTTTGCCATGGTAAGCACTCAGTAAATACAATTACTGAAGCACAGAAAAATTAAAATGGAGGAACCCAAAATACCTAGAGAAAATAAATGTTTAACTTTTTTTTAAATGGACTGTCCCTACTTGGAATGGCAACACGAAGCGGGTCCAAGTGGAAGCAGGTAAAGAAATTCTCGTAAAGGAGTCAAATGGGAAGAAAGCTCTCTGCATTTGCTAAAGGCACAAATCAAATGTGATATCAAGATTCTGTTCCATAGAAACATGAATGCTGAGAAATTAGAGGTTGGAAAGACATCCACCCTGCCCCTCAGGGGTCAGCTAACCCCCCACCCATGCCTCTAGGCTTCCAAGACAAGTAGATATCTATCCTGTTCTTAAATTTCTCCAAGACTCCCATTCCTGGGTTTAACAATCTCTCCATCTGACAAGTCTTCCTGCTGCAATTTACGCTTATTTCCTCATATTCTAACCAGCTGTTGAAAACCAGCCACTCGTCATTCATACCAAAAATCAATATGAGAATTAATACTGAGAACAATCACACTTCCCCCCTTCAAAACCCTACTGAAGACTCACCTCCTCCAAGAGGCCTTCCCAGGCTAAGGTCCCCTTTTCCTCAGCTCCCCCTCCTCTCCACATTACCCCAATTCTCTCCCCTTGCCCTACTCACCTCTCCCCACCCCACAGCACTTTTTTTTTAAATAGTATTTATTAAGCACTTACTATGTGCAAAGCACTGTTCTAAGTGCTGGGGAGGATACAAGGTGATCAGGTTACCCCACAGGGGGCTCACAGTCTTCATCCCCATTTTACAGATGAGATAACTGAGGCACAGAGAAGTTGTGGCTTGCCCAAAGTCACACAGCTGACAGTTGGCGAAGCCAGGATTTGAACCCATGACCTCTGACTCCAAAGCCCATGCTCTTTCCACTGAGCCACGCTGCTTCTCTCCATATATACTTGTGTATATATGCACTTATCTATAATTCTATTTATTTATATTGATGCCTGTTTACTGGTTTTGATGTGTATATATCTATAATTCTAATTATTTATATTGATGCCTATGTACTTGTTTTGATGTTTGTCTCCCCCCCTCACCTTCTAGACTGTAAGCCTTATGTGTGCAGGAATTGTCTCTCTTTATTGCTAAACTATACTTTCCAATCAATTAGTACAGTGCTCTGCAGACAATAAGCACTCAATGAATACAATTATGAATGAATGAATGAATGATTTAAGATTTCAGATTCTTCCAGAGGAGAAAAAACCCGATTTGAGTAAGATTAACATTCATGATAAAGCTTTTTAGCCCATCAGCACGTAAACTTTTTTTTAAACCAGTTATTGTTACAGGAATCAGGTTTATAAGCAACATTGTATCTGGTAAAGGGGAGTGCTGATAGATTTTTTTTTGCAGAAAAGAGCAGTATTGATGCTGTGGTCTCATTTCCAATTTTAGAAATCTTACCCAGAAATCTTGATTCTGTTAGGTCTGGTCTAATTTTTTTCAGGCCTTAGGCTTGCGGCTTCTCAGTTTAAACCATTGTCCGGTGGAGAGATAAACAATTTTGAGTGACAGTTTTCACCTTAATTCCTCCTCATTCTTTCAATACAGAAATAACAGGAAACATACAAAATGGTTTCAATTGCGACGTTTTTCACCAACTGCAGGCTACGAGTGAAAAGACCAAGAAAAGCCTACTAGTAATATCCAAGCTTTAGATCACAAGAGTTTGGATGAATGTTTAATCTGAGGTAAAAAAATTAAGTTGTTAAATGGTTTCTTATTTCAAAAGAATGTAAAAACATGCAATCCAGTGGGAAGGAAGTTTTCTTTCAAAAAAAAATCAAAAAACTCTTTCCAATTTACTCTGAGGTTCTTTGGTTTTTGATATTTTCCTCTTGGTATTTATTTGCATTCTTTTCTCTTCTCAGCATTCACATTGCAGATTTTGGTCGTGGGCTAAAAGAAGGAAAGAAATAGTGTGATTTGAGTTATGATTCTGCTGCTCAATTTTAGTAGTCTCTAGGTGTGCATTATATAGGTGAGTCATAAAGACACATATCAGCTTGAGGTGGAAGTTGTTGATGATGGTTTTATTGCTCCTAGGTACAGTAGGAAACTAGACTGGGGGAAAGGTTTTATTGAATATAAATATTTTATATGTTAGAGTTGTGAAAATTTTTCCTCGTGCTACCGTTACTTGTACAGCTGGACAACTGTTCGATAAAGGAAGTATTAATTATTGAGGTTGGTTCCTAAATAGCACACCTTAGCTTTAAAGTACATCCATCACCACTTTTCCCCCCCCTAAAAATGGAGGCAAAATTCTCCAGAAAGAGAGTGTTCAACTGAAGACCCTACGTTTCAGAGGTTAAATCAGATTAAATCTATTTCCAATAGAAATGATTCATAGATTATCCCACTTTCCTCTGACTTCAAGCCAAAGATCTATTTCTATTTTCTTTCCAGGGACACGTATGACTCTCCTGCCGTCTGCAGCTGTATGGGCTCTTTCAGTCCAGGTAAACAAGCTCATCCATTTTTGTCTTCCCTCTGCCACTTCTGGACTCGATCTTGAATAAGTCACCTCGGCTCGTTCTGATTCAGTGGAGGGAATTGAGAGAGTTTACAATTTACAGATTTACTGGCCTACTTCGTGGGCTGGGTGTGATAATAGTAATTAAAATGTAGAGTGGAAAAATGGAAAACTGAATTGCCACATAAAAATAATAATAAAAATTTTTAAAGGCCTGGAAAGTGGCAGTAGATGCTAAACATGCTCAACAATTAATCCACAAAAATAAAAATTTTAAATACCCAGTATGTTTATAAATTTAATCATTGGCTATTTAGTTATTTTGTGCTATCCAGAAAAGCAAAATAATATGCAAAGAAAAATTTCAGTTCAATTTTTATTGCTTATTAATTCAAGAACCATTTTAGCTTGGTACCTAAGGTTTGAAACCCAGGCAAGAAGCTAAGTGCAATTTCCTTTGGAAAAACTGCATGACCTAGTGGAAAAAAAATATTCTGGGAGTCAGAGGACCTGGGTTCTAAATCTGGCTCCACTACTTGACTGCTGTGTGATCTTGGGCAAGTCATTTAAGTTCTCTGTGCCTCAGTTACCTCATATGTAAAATGGGGATTAAGACTATGAGCTCCACTGGACTGTATCCAACTTAACTATCTTGTACTTACCCCAGTGCTTAGTTCAGTTCCTGGTTCATAGTGAGCGCTTAACAAGTACCATAAAAAAAAAGACAAAATTTGGGTTTGGTGCAACTATTTTAGTTGAAAGTACTAAAGGTTGGCAAGTGCTATGTGCTTAGTACAGTGCCTGGTAAGTAGTAAGCGCTTAACATGTGCCATCATTATTGTTATTTAAAAACTGTTGCTGAATTGTACTTTCCAAGTGCTTAGTACAGTGCTCTGCACACAGTAAGCGCTCAAGACTTTAACCCTTCTGTTGGGTAGGGACCGTCTCTCCATGTTGCCGATTTGTACTTCCCAAGCGCTTAGTACAGTGCTCTGCACACAGTAAGCGCTCAATAAATACGATTGATTGAATGAATGTAATTCTTGCTGAACAAAATTGTGAGGGCTTTCCAGTTGGAGAAATTAAAATCTTTCCAGGTTGGTTTAAGTCAAATGTACAGTTTCTTACCAACTAAAAGAAAGTAGAAACAAGCCAGAATTTTGTATTAACTAAGTTGATTGCATCAGACAAACTTTGCTGCTTTCTTTCTGATCTTAGATAATCAGATCAGTGGTGATATTTGCAGGGTGCAGAATTTTGCATAATATCTAGTTATGACTTCCTATTCTCCCCGGTACTCATGAGCACTCATTTATTTAATAAAAAGAAAGTAAAGAACCAGACCAAAAGAAAGCATACATGTCCACAAATAAACAAAGAGGATGGGCAAAGATTCTCCCATCTTTCCCCTTTAAGGGAAAATCATTTTATTAAGTCTCAAGTACACCTCATGGCATCTTTATCTAACTGACCCAAATTGTGAATGGACACAAGGTGATCAGCTTTTCATTCACATAAATTGAGGGTCTCCAGAGGGCAGGGGTGGAGAAAGGAAAGGAGGAGGGGGGATAAGAAGAGTTGTTTCAATGTGCTGCCATCTTTTGCTACCATTCTCGTTCTCCATTGTTCACCTCCAGTATGGGTGGAAGTGCTGGCATTGGAGAAGCAGCATGACCTAATTGAAAGGGCCTGGGATCCAGAGGATCTGGGATGTAGTCCACACTCTGCCAATTGCTTGCTGGGTGACCTTGGGCAAGTCATTTAACTTCTCTGTGCCTCAGTTTCCTCATCTGTAAAATGGGGGTTCAATACCCATTCTCCCCCCTATTTAGATTATGAACCCCATGTGGGACAGGGGCTGTGGCCAACCCTTCTAGACTGTGAGCCCGCTGTTGGGTAGGGACCGTCTCTATATGTTGCCATCTTGGACTTCCCAAGCACTTAGTACAGTGCTCTGCACACAGTAAGCGCTCAATAAATATGATTGATTGAATGAATGAATGAATGAATGAATGAATAAATGAATTTCTTTGTATCTGCCCTGGTATTTTGCCTGGGATCCAGCGGATCTGGGATGTAGTCCGTGCTCTGCCAATTGCTTGCTGGGTGACCTTGGGCAAGTCATTTAACTTCTCTGTGCCTCAGTTTCCTCATCTGTAAAATGGGGGTTCAATACCCATTCTCCCTCCTATTTAGATTATGAACCCCATGTGGGATGGGGGCTGTGGCCAACACTTCTAGACTGTGAGCCCGCTGTTGGGTAGGGACCGTCTCTATATGTTGCCAACTTGTACTTTCCAAGCACTTAGTACAGTGCTCTGCACACAGTAAGCGCTCAATAAATATGATTGAATGAATGAATGAATGAGGGGCATATTATTCTAGAAGCAGGACAGACGGCAACTCAGGAGCAAAGGATCGGTCTGCTCCAATTCCTCCCAGCTCAGTCCCTTCAGCCTCTCTTGTTTCCTCCCACCTTTGGACATGTTTGTCCAACATCAAAATTGTGTTATTTAAATGATACATTAAAAAGTGTTTATTTATATTACTGTCTCCCCCTCTAGACTGTAAGCTCATTATGGGCAGGGACCAGGTCCACTAATTCTGTGGAGTTGTACTTCCCCAAATGCTTAGTACAGTGCTATGCACATAGTAAGACAATAAATACCACTGATTGATTGATTGATTGATTGATTGATTTTAGTTCCCTTAGCCCAGGCTTCTGGTCCCCAGTCTTTGGAAACCAAGAAGATATCACTTCCCATAGGTCCCATGGCAGAGCAATATCAAATCCAGTCAGCTCATGGAACCTACTGAACACCTACTGGGAGCAAGGCATGATACTAAGTATTTAAGTAAAGACATGCTTCTTATCTTCAGTGGGGTTTGCAATCTTACTAGAGATACAAGCAAATCTTAGCTTGTAGCCAGAGGCTAGAAAAACAAGGATTCATTCATTCATCCAATCGTATTTACCGAGCACTTACTGTGTGCAGAGCACTGTACTAAGCACTTGGAAAATACAATTCGGCAACAGATAGAGACAATCCCTGCCCAACAACAGGCTTACACGTGGTAGTCTAAAAGTGAATATTCTAAAGCGAAATAACTGAATAACTAATTGAATTTGCAATATTCATTCATTCAATTGTATTTATTGAGTGCTTACTGTGTGCAGAGAACTGTACTAAGAGCTTGGGAAGTACAAGTTGGCAACGTATAGGCACGGTCCCTACCCAACAACGGGCTCACAGTCTACAAAGGGGAAACAGACAACAAAACAAAACAAAACATGTAGACTGTTCTTCTAGACCTTCTAGACTGTGAGCCCACTGTTGGGTAGGGACCATCTCTATATGTTGCCAACTTGTACTTCCCAAGCGCTTAGTATAGTGCTCTGCCACAGTAAGCACTCAATAAATACGATTGATTGATTGATTGATTGATGTAGACAGGTGTCAGGTCATCAGAATAAATAGAATTAAAGCTAAATGCACATCATTAACAAATTGGTAAATATTTACAAGTAAAATAGAGTAATAAATCTGTACAAACATCATCATCATCATCATCATCAATCGTATTTATTGAGCGCTTACTGTGTGCAGAGCACTGTACTAAGCACTTGGGAAGTACAAGTTGGCAACATATAGAGACAGTCCCTATCCAACAGTGGGCTCACAGTCTAAAAGGGGGAGACAGAGAACAAAACCAAACATACTAACAAAATAAAATAAATAGAATAGATATGTACAAGTAAAATAAATAAATAGAGTAACAAATATGTACAAACATATATACATATATACAGGTGCTGTGGGGAAGGGAAGGAGGTAAGATGAGGGGGATGGAGAGGGAGACGAGGGGGAGAGGAAGGAAGGGGCTCAGTCTGGGAAGGCCTCCTGGAGGAGGTGAGCTCTCAGTAGGGCCTTGAAGGGAGGAAGAGAGCAGGTGCTCTGGGGAGGGAAAGGAGGTACGACAGGAGGGATGGGGAGGAGGAGAGGAAAAAGGGGGCTCAGCAATACATAAAAATACTTACACATGCCTGTAAGACTTGAGGAATTTGTAGATGCTATGAGAGGCTGTGGGATTGTTGTGGTGGATGTGGTTTAGGATGTTGGGCAGGGGATATATTTGAAAAATGTTCTAGCTAGAATGGCCCAGTTATTAAGGCTGCTACCGGTGGCAGCATCTAGTGGAGTTGGTTGCATGGGAGGGTGCAGGGGGAGAGAGCAGTGACAAAAGCTGCCTTGGTTTCCCATGCATTCTGGGAAGCAGTGTGGCCTCGTGGATGGAGCACAGGCTTCGGAGTCAGAAGGACCTGCGTTCTAATACTGAAGCAGTGTGGCTCAGTGGAAAGAGCAGGGGCTTTGGAGTCAGAGCTGGGTTCAAATCCCAGCTCTGCCGCTTGTCAGCTGTGTGACTTTGGGCAAGTCACTTCGCTTCTCTGGGCCCCAGTGACCTCAACTGTAAAATGGGAATTAAGACTGTGAGCCCCCCGTGGGACAACCTGATCACCTTGTAACCTCCCCAGCGCTTAGAACAGTGCTTTGCACATAGTAAGCGCTTAATAAATGCCATTATTATTATTAATAATAATACTGGCTCCAGCACTTTTCTGCTGTGTGACCTTGAGTAAGTCACTTGGCTTCTCTGGACCTCAATTACCTTGCATATTCATTCATTTATTCATATTTATTGAACACTTACTGTGTGCAGAGCACTGTACTAAGTGCTTATAAAACAGGGATTTAGACTGGGAGCTCCAAGTGGGACAGGGATTGTGTCCAATCTGGTTACCTTGTATCTAAACTGTGAGCTGGTTGTGGGCAGGTAATGTGCCTATTCATTATTATATTGTACTCTCCCAAGCATTCAGTACAGTTCTTTGAACACAATAAGTGCTCAAGAAATATGATTTAATGAATCTACCTCAATGTTCACAACGGTGCTTAACACCAAGTAAGCGCTTAACAAATACTGTTATCATGGGAATCCCCCAGTCAATCAATCAATCCATCAATGGTATTTATTGAGCACTTACTGTGTGCAGAGCACTGTACTAAGCACTTGGGAGAATACAATAGAGTACAGTCAGTAGACCCAATTCTTGCCAGCATGACCTAGTGGCTAGAGCACAGGCCCGGGACTCAAAAGAACCTGGGTTCTAATCCCAGCTCCGCCACTTGTCTGCTCTGTGACCTTGGGCAAGCCACTTTTCTTTTTTATGCCTCAGTTACCTCATCTGTAACATGTGGGCGAAGAATGCAAGCCCCATGTGGAACAGGGACTGTGTCCAACCTGATTATCTTGTATCTACCCCAGCGCTTAGACCTGTGCTTGACCATTAATAAGTGCTTAACAAATTCCATTATTATTATTATTATTGCCGTCAAGGAGGTTATATGTAAGAGGGGTGGGCAGAAATTGATTTCAGATATGGAAAATGGCATAGTACTGGTTCCTGTGCATCTCCATCAGCTCGCCCCCTCCTACCTCACCTCCCTTCTGTCCTTCTCCAGCCCAGCCCGCACACTCCGCTCCTCTGCCACTAATCTCCTCACCATACCTCGTTCTCGCCTGTCCCGCCAACGACCCCCGGCCCACGTCCTCCCCCGTCCTGGAATGCCCTCCCTCTGCCCATCCGCCAAGCTAGCTCTCTTCCTCCCTTCAGAGCCCTACTGAGAGCTCACCTCCTCCAGGAGGCCTTCCCACACCGAGCCCCCTCCTTCCTCTCCCCATCCCCTCCGCCTTACCTCCTTCCCCTCCCCACAGCACCTGTATAAATGTTTGCATGTATTTATTACTCTATTTTATTTGTACACATTTATTCTATTTATTTGATTTTGTTAACATGCTTTGTTTTGTTCTCTGTCTCCCCCTTCTAGCCTGTGAGCCCGCTGTTGGGTAGGGGCCGTCTCTGTATGTTGACCACTTGTACTTCCCAAGCGCTTAGTCCAGTGCTCCGCACACAGTAAGCGCTCAATAAATACGATTGAATGAATAAATGAATGTGCAGAGATCATGTCTTGTTGGCCATGGACTGATTTTCTCTCGTTCCCAGGCCAGAGAGGCTGGCTGCACTCAGCCTGGATCCATGCCAGCCTCATCGAGGGAGCAGACGGTGCTGCTGGGGGCTTCTGGCTACCTGGAAATGGTAGCCCAGGCCTCCATGCTGCTTCCTGGTGATTTCCATGGGAGGACTGGAGCGCTAAGCAAGTGCTCTGCACCCAATAAAGCGCGTCATGAATGCCAGTTGGAAAGAACACGGGGAAATGCGGAAGAAGAAGAGAAGTTCTTTCAATCGTAATATTGAGCACCTACTGTGTGCAGAGCACTGTACTAAGCGCTTGAGAGAGTACAATATAACAATAAACAGACGCATTCCCTGCCCACAACAAGCTTACAGTGAATTGAGGAGGGAAGATGAGCTCAGTTACAGACAGATTAAGTTTCAAGTGCTGGCAGGACATAATACTACTAATAATAAGGGTACTTGTTAAGCTCTTACAATGTGCCAAGCACTGTTCTAAACACTGGGGTAGATACAGGTTAATCAGGTTGGACTCAGTCCCTGTCCCAGTGGGGCTCACATTCTTAATCCGCATTTTACAGATGAGGTAATAATAATAATAATAATAATGGTATTTATTAAGTGCTTACTATGTGCAAAGCACTGTTCTAAGTGCTGGGGAGGTTACAAGGTGATCAGGTTGTCCCACGGGGGGCTCACAGTCTTAACCCCCATTTTACAGATAAGGGAACTGAGGCCCAGAGAAGTGAAGTGACTTGCCCAAAGTCACACAGTGGACAATTGGCGGAGTCGGGATTTGAACCCATGACCTCTGACTCCAAAGCCCGGGCTCTTTCCACTGAGCCACGCTGCTTCTCCTAACAGTCCCTGTCCCACATAGGGCTCACAGTCTAAATCCCCATTTTACAGATGAGGTAACTGAGGCACAGAGAAGCGAAGTGATTTCTCCAAGGTCACACAGCAGGCTATATGGTGGAGCCAGGACTAGAACCCAGGTCCTTCTGGCTCTCAGGCCCGTGTTTTATCCACTAAGCCACACTGCTTCTCTGGTATTTGTTAAGCGCTTACTATGTGCCAGACACTGTAGATACAAGCAAATCAGGTTGAGCACAGTCCCTGCCCCACATGGGGCTCATGGTCTTAATCCCCATTTTACAGATGAGGGAACTGAGGCACAGAGAAGGCCTCAGGAGGCGACTCCGCTTTCCTGTGTTAATTTAACTGTTAGCCAGTTGCAGACAAACTACGTATTGAAAGAAAAAGTCAAAATAAACTCAGAACTTCCCAGGTATCTTTAAATAATGTGTGTATCTCATAAAGTACATAAGAATCTAATAAGGAATTTCCATTAAAAAATAACAGGAATAAAAGATATTCCAGGAATAAAATACCATGCAAGGTTAAGGTTGAAATTAAGGTTGAAATCAAAGCATCCAAAAACATACTCCAATGAGAAAACTTAACTTTTATCCATTTGCATTTCAATAAAGCCTTTCATTACATGATTATACATTCTAAAAATGTGATTTGCAAAGCAGCAAAAAAAAATTTTAGACTAGAATTCAAAGTAAAAATGTGCTGTTTTCTTGCAGAATTATCTGTAGAGCATTTTCTATTTTTTTCACATACCTGTTTGATCTTTTAGTCTCCACTGGAATACCTATAATTCAGGTAATTTCCCATTCAGAAAACTTTATCTCAGATAAATAGCACATACGATCCAAAAGCTACAATGCGGACAGTAATTTTAACGGTGCATTGGCAACTCATCCATCAGTGACACAAAAGGAAGTGTTTCAATTCTAATTCTCTAAGGAAAACTACTGATGTCCTGCTTCTCTTTCCTTATCGTTATCAGTGTCTATGTTTGGGGGCAGGGGAGGGAGGGAGGAGGATTTAACCAGATTATTAATCTTTGTCCCTTCGTGGAGGAATGTGACAACCACAGTTTTAAAGGATAGGTTTGTTTGTGTATTTTTTTATGGTGTTTGTTAAGCACTTACTATGTGCCTGGCACTGTTCTAAGCGCTGGGTTAGATGCAAGGTAATCAGGCTGGACACAGTCCTTGTCTCACACAGTGTTCAGTCTTAATCCCCATTTTACAGATGAGGTTACAGAGGCACAGAGAAGTGAAGTGACTTGCCCAAGGTACAAAGCAGGCAAGTGGCGGACTAGAGATTAGAAGCCAGACCCTTCTGATTCCCAAGCCCTTGCTCTGTCCACCAGGCCTCGCTGCTACAGTTACTGTTGTAACTACACAAAATAAAGCTCCAGTTATATCCACGGTGGGAAATAGATGGTTTTCCATACAAACACCTCATTGTGAAAATGTCCTGGAAGAACCTTTAAAAATGCCCGGAATAGCCAAGGATAATTAGTCCTACAAGTTATAATTTCAGAAATGGAATTCACACCCATACTCCCTCTCTGGGCATTAAAAACTCTCAAAGAGCTTCATTAATAGGAAAACACTGAAAGGAAAACATTTTCTGATGTGGATAGATGATTTCAAGTTTAAAACAGGATAAGATCACTGAACGCTGTGTGTCTGCTTGGCTGCTTACTGAAAAGAAATAAAAAAGAAGAATGCTACCAAGAGGTGATGAAATTTATATCTGGGAGCCCCAGGCGGGACAGGGACTGTGTCCAACCTGATTATCTTGTATCTACCACAGTACTTAGTACAGTGCTTTACACTTGGTAAGGGCTTTACAAATAGGAGGAGGAGGAGAAGAAAAAGGAGGAGGAGGAGAAGGAGGAGGAGAAGGAAGAGAAGGAGGAAAAGGAGGAGGATGAGGAGGAAGAGGAGGAGAATGAGGGGGAGGAGGAGGAGAGAGAGGAGGAGGAGACGGACAACCTTCTGTTGACAGAATAAATTCCAAATTTGTGAATATGCAGTGCATTTATCAAGGGAGATTAGCTGCCCCCAGACATTTGAATGAAATAATTTTCATCATTGGCCCTTGGCTAATTCATTCATTCATTCTTTCAATCGTATTTATTGAGCACTTACTGTGTGCAGAGCACTGGACTAAGCGCTTGGGAAGTCCAAGTTGGCAACATACAGAGATGGTCCCTACCCAACAGTGGGCTCACAGTCTAGAAGGGGGAGACAGAGAACAAAACAAAACATATTAACAAAATAAAGTAAATAGAATAAATATGTACAAATAAAATAGAGTAATAAATACGTACAAACATATATACATGTATACAGGTGCTGTGGGGAGGATAAGGAGGTAAGGTGGGGGGGATGGGAAGGGGGAAGAGGGGGAGAGGAAGGAAGGGGCTCAGTCTGGGAAGGCCTCCTGGAGGAGGTGAGCTCTCAGGGCTTTGAAGGGAGGAAGAGGCTAATTATATTTTGAGGGTCTGGAAAATGAGTTGCTGAACACCAAAAATGGTCCAACCCATCAACGAGAGGAAGTTTGACTGTTCACAGATAGGTAACCCAGGGTGACTTTAGGACATTGCACTCAGGAACCTGGTTAAAGAGAAAGCAAAATCCAAACCGGGCAAAGTGATGAGGTTGCACTGAAAATGAAGTGTGTATGAGCAAAAAAAACCCTTTTGAAAGATTTATTCCCCTGCCTCTACTGCACAGAGTGGAAATCCTGTAACTAGTTAATATGGAAATGGTTTTGCCGGTTCATAAATATGTATGTTTATGGTTGGGTACATATGTGATACATTAAATACACACTCACACATTTGCAAACTGTTTACTTTAAAAAAAACCATAAATACCCACATGGATCTTTGCCAAACATTTCCTTTTAAAACATCTCTATTTTTACAAGTTTATGTATTGAAAGATTGCATAGACGTGGGAAGAAGCTCTAGGAATTTAAACAGACTCTTGCTTGTGGGGAATTAATTTTGTGAATTTTAACTTTTAATCATTGCTTTTTCTTTAGCATTTGAAATAAAAAGAAGGATCCCAAAAGCTTATCTTTCTGTTTGCCTCTGTTCCTCTAAAAAGTTCTTTAAAATGTGCCTTAAAAGCTGATACAATCTAGAAAATGGTGATGGGGAGGTCACATCAAAGTCCCAACACAGTTTTGCAGGTTTCCCTTTCAGCACTGACCAGTGAAGACATCAATCCCAATGTTTTATTAAAATGCCAAAGTGGAGCATTCATTGAAAAGATTCCGATTGTGGAGTTTTAATAAAGCCCGTGACAGCTAACTCCCGTCAAAATGGCAAAAAAGGAAAAGCATGGCCAAGGTGACTTTGATCTTGGGAGAGCTTTGTAATAAGGGATAAGAGAGCAGCAGAATAAAAGAAAAGTGACAATAGTAGGGACAGAAAGGGACTTGGAGATATACAGTGGCCCCTTCTCTCCCTTTCTCCTTCTCTGCATCTTGAAGGATTGTCCCAAATAATAATGATAGCATTTATTAAGCGCTTACTATATGCAAAGCACTGTTCTAAGTACTGGGGAGGTTACATGGTGATCAGGTTGTCCCACGGGGGGTTCCCAGTCTTAATCCCCATTTTACAGATGTGGAAACTGAGGCCCAGAGAAGTGAAGTGACTTGCCCAAAGTCACACAGCTGGCAATTGGCGGAGCTGGGATTTGAACCCATGACCTCTGATTCCAAAGCCCGGGCTCTTTCCACTGAGCCATGCTGCTTCTCTGCCATCCCTTAGCACAGCATTTTGGTGATAGAGCCATAATGCGATTCTAAGTTGCACTGAAATAAATATACATTTTTGAACTTTTTCAGAACCATTTTTTAATGGTACTTGTTAAGCACTTCCTATGGACCAGGCACTGCACTAAACACTGGGGAAAATACAAGATAATCATGGAGGACAGAATTCTTGCCCCATCTGGAGCTCACAGTCTTAATAATCATGATATTTGTTTAGCACTTATTATGATGTCATGGTGTAGTGAACAGAACATGGGCCCAGGAGTCAGAAGGTCATGACTTCTAATTCCAACTCTGCCACGTGTCTGCTGTGTGACTTCAGGCAAGTCACTTCACTTCTCTGTGCCTCAGTTTCCTCATCTGTAAAATGAGGATTAAGACTGTGAGCCCCATGTGGGACAAGGACTGTGTCCAACCGGATTTGCTTGTATCCACCCCAGAGCACACAGTAAGTGCTTAACAAATACCACAATTATGTGCCAAGCACTGTATTAAGCACTAGAGTAAATGCAAGATAATCAAGGTGTACACAATCCATGTCTCACATGTTGATCAGAGTCTAAGTAGGCAGGAGATCAGCTTTTGAATCCCCATTTTATTGATGAGGAAAATGAAGCACAGAGAAGTTGTGCCTTGCCTACGGTCACACAGCAGGCAAGTAACAGAGTTAGAATTAGAGCCCAGGTCCTCTGTCTACTAGGTCTGTGCTCTTTCCACTGCTTCACCTGAAAAGGTTTTGCTAATTTTATGGTTTTATGACAGATGTGATGATTAGATTGAATTTTCCTTTTTAACCATTTTTCATATTGCGGTAAACTCGTATAACATAGATATGGCTACATAAATACTGCTTTTGTCTGGAATATTGTATCTAGCCATCTCTCTATATGTCTAAATTATAATAATCATCATCTAAATAACAATAATAATACAAAAACTGTATCTAAGTGCTTACTATGTGTCAAGCACACTTTTCTAAGTGCTGGGGTAGGCACACGCTAATCAGACTGTGAGCCCCACGTGGGACAACCTGATGGCCTTGTATCTCCCCCAGCATTTAAAACAGTGCTTGGCACATAGTAAGCGCTTAATAAATGCCATTATTATTATTATTATTATTATTGTTACTCCCTCACAGCCCCGGAGCGTCCATTCTAGGGTAGGTTCTTATGCCGGAGCCAAGTTCAAGCCGGTTCCATTTTACTTCCAGCCCTGTTCGCTTTTTGGCTTTATGGTATTTGTTAAGCTCTTATTATGTCCCAGGCATTGTACTAAACACTAGGGGAGATAGAAGCTAATCATGGTGGACACAGTCCATGTCTCACACGGGGCTCACAGTATTCATCCCATTTTATAGATTAGATAACTGAGGCACAAAGGAGTAAGGCAATAATTATAATTATGGTATTTGTTAAGTGCTTACTGCATGCCAGGCACTGTACTAAGTGCTGGGGTGGATACAAACAAATCGGGTAGGACACAGTCCCTGTCCCCCATAGGGCTCACAGTTTTAATCTCCATTTTACAGATGAGGAAACTGAGGCACAGAGAAGTGAAGTGAGTTGCCTAAGGCCACTCAGGAGACAAGTGGCAGAGGCGGGATTAATTATGGTATTGGTTAAATTCATTCAATCGTATTTATTGAGCGCTTACTGTGTGCAGAGCACTGTACTAAGCACTTGGGAAGTACAAGTTGGCAACAAGTACAAGCTTATTATGCTTTAAATGCTTTACTTATAGAGAAGTAAAGTAATAATTGCAATTACGGTATTTGTTAAGCGCTTACTACAAACAACAATACAAATTGTGGATACAAACAAATTGGTTTGGACACAGTCCCTGTCTCCCCACAGGGCTCACAGTCTTAATCCCCATTTTACAGATGACATAGCTGAGGCACAAAAAAGCGAAGTGACTTGCCCAAAGCCTGACTCCCAAGCCTGTGCTTTCTCTGCTACAACGTGTTAGTTAAGTGACTTGCCTAAGGTCACACAGCAGTCAAGTGGTAAATCCGGTGTTAGAACGCAGGTCCTTCTGAATCCCATAAGCTCTAACCATTACGCCATGCTGCTTCTCTGCTAGCCCTGATAAGGTATCAGCCCTGTCATGGGTTTTTCCAGTAGTGGAGGAAATTTGCAGTGAGCTATTGTTATTTATGTTCATGCAGGCCACATATAAACATCTACTGAGACATGCATAATCACATACATAAAGAAAGGAAGGATGAGAAAACTGAGTAATAAGATGTCTACAAGGGCAATGCAGACACAGTGCATCATCGGTGCAGAGGCAAGGTGAATAATAATAATAATAATAATGTTGGTATTTGTTAAGCACTTACTATGTGCCAAGCACTGTTCTAAGCACTGGGGTGGTTACAAGGTGATTAGGTTGTCCCACGGGGGGCTTATACAATTTTAATCCCCAGTTTACAGATGAGGTAACTGAGGCACAGAGAGAAGTTAAGTGACTTGCCCAAAGTCACACAGCTGACAGTTGGTGGAGCCGGGATTTGAACCCACGAACTCTGACTCCAAAGCTCTTTCCACTGAGCCACGCTGCTTCTCTGAAGCAGGGAAGCAGGTGAAGCAGCGTGGTCTAGTGGAAAGAGCCCAAGCCTGGGAGTTAGAGGATCTGGGTTCTGATCCCAGCTTTGCCACTTTCCTGCTATGTGACCTTAGGCAAATCACTTACCTTCTCTGTGCCTCAGTTTCCTCAACTGTAAAATGGGAATTCAATAATAACTTCGAGCCCCATATGGGACAGGGACTCTCTCCAATCTGATTATCATATTTCTACCCCAGGGCTTCCCTTCTCAGAATCGCAGCTGGAGAGTTTCCAATATCTTACCAGTCTCGGCAATGGGAGGGAGAGTGAAGCAGAGGCCTACCCATTCCATTCCTAGCTTGGCCAGTGGCTGTAGAGTGGAAGGCATTCTGCTACCAGTCAAAACTCACCTGTGCTGGGGATCAGTGGCATGGAAGAGAGTCGAGAGCGGAGACTCAAGTTTACTGCACAGAAGAAGGCAATGGAAACCACTTCCATATTTTTACCAAGAAAACTCTATGGATACACTACTAGAACGATTGCAGATGGAGAGTGGGGCATTATGTCCGTGGAGTCGCTATGGGTCAAAGACGACTCACCAGCATAAGACAAGACAAGCCCCAGTGCTTCGGGCAGTTCTTGACACATAGTAAACCCTTAATAAATGCCAAATTTAAAAAAAAAAAAAAAACTTTGAGGGAGGATGGACAGGAGGAGGTGGGGCAACATGACAAAATCAAATCATTTTGTGGTTTGGACATATTGTGTAGGATTTGGTATTCTTGAATGGATCATCTTCCTTTCAAAATGTAATAGAGGAAAAGAGAGGGTGTGTTTGGAATTGATTTTATAGCACATATCTGCCCAAGGGGATGGAAGAGAGCGGGAGTGGGTGAGTGACAGAAAGGTTGGTTGGAACCAGACATTAGGGTCTAATAGAAAACAGGTCTCTTGGAGGAGATAGAGAGGCGTGAAATGGTACAAGGATTGCTGCAGTTAGCTTTCTCATCTGCCCTCTTAAAAAGTCAATCACATTTCTCATGTCGGGGAAAACCTTTACAGATGCATAAGCAACCTTTCCCTTCCTGCTTGAAGCTCTCAGTCAATCTCTCCTCCGGTCAGGAGATTTTTAACTGTTTCTCATGGCCCTGATTAAAGAGGTAGGTGATTAGTCAGCTCCCCAAGACTAAATCCCAGCACATAGAACATGATTCACCTTTTTTTTTCCCCCAGTAATCATGGATCTCTGGCTTGTGTAAGAAAGGAGAAGGTACCTACCCATTTGAGTCACATCTTCCTAGGTCTCTGCCCTAGAGAGGTTGGATAATTGCTTATGTGCATAAATCTTGGAGCTGACTGAATTAGGTGTATGTTGTATATTAGACAAGGTAGCATTCTGCCAAAAGGAATGAATATGAAACTGATGCTGATTATCAATTGGGCATATGTATTGGACTGTGTTCCAAATTACCCTCCGTACTTCCACTGATGTATTTAATGAGCACTTACAGTGTGCAGAGCACTGAATTCTTAATTGGGATTGGGAAAGTTAAAGTGATGAAGTGATTGGGAGAGTTAAATTATGGATATGTACATAAGTGCTCTGGGGCTGGGAGGGGGATGAATAAAGGGAGCAAGTCAGGAGAATGCAGAAGGGAGTGGAAGAAATGGAAAAGAGGGCTTAGTCAGGGAAGGCCTCTTGGAGGAGATGTGCCTTCAATAAGGCTTTGAAGGTGGGGAGAGTAAATGTCTGTCAGATATGAAGAGGGAGGGCATTCCAGGTGAGAGATCAGCAGCGGGATATGTGAGATTCAGGTATAGTGAGCAGACTGGCAATAGAGGAGTGAAGTGTGTGTGTTGGGTTGTAGTAGGAGAGCAGTGAGGTGAGGTACAGCAAGGTGAAAGAGTGTTTAAAAGCCAATGATAAGGAGTTTCTGTTTGATGCGGAGGTAGATGGGCAACCACTGGAGGTTTTTGAAAAGTGGGGAAACATGGACTGAACATTTGTGCAGAAAAATGATCTGGGCAGCAGAGTGGAGTGTGGTTGGGAGTTGGGAGAGACAGGAGGCTGAGGGGTCAGCAAGGAGGCTGATACCCTAATCAAGGTGGGATAGGATAAATGTTTGGATTAATGTAGTAGCAGTTTGGATGGACCCTCTCAGGATCGAACCTGGAGAGTTTCCAGGACTCGACCAGTCTCAGCTACAGGAGGGAGAATCAATCAATCTATTACATTCCTAGATTGGAGAGTGGCTGGTGGGTGGAAGGCAATCTGCCACTCCCCTGTGCTGGGCAGCAGCAGCATGGAAGAGAGTCGAAAGTGGAGACACCAGTTTACTGTGCTAAAGAAGGCAATGGTAAACCACTTCTGTATTTTTACCAAGAAAACTCTATGGATATACTACCAGAGCAATTGCAGGTGGACAGTGGGGCGTTCTGGGAGAGAGGTGTTCATGAAGTCGCTATGGGTCGGAGAAGACTCGACAGCATAAGACAAGAGTTTGGATGGAGAAGAAAGGACGGATTTTAGCAATGTTGTGAAGGTTGAACCGACAAGATTTTGTGATGGATTGAATATGTGGGTTGAATGAAAGAGAGGAGTCAAGGATAATGACAAAGTTATGGGCTTGTTCATTCATTCATTCTATCATTTACTGAGTGCTTAATGTATGCAGAGCACTGTACTAAGCACTTGGGAGAGGACAATAGAACAATAAACAGGCACATTCCCTGGCCACAAAGAGTTACAATCTAGAGGGTGAGTTTACAGCTCCCACCCTAACCAAGCCCCACTCTGCCCCTCCCTCGTCTCACCCTACCCCACTGGGGTGGTGTCTACAGTGATGTGAAAATCAGGGGAAGGGCAGGGTTTTGGTGGGAGGATAAGGAGTTCTGTTTTTGACATGTTAAAGTGAATTTGGACATCCAGGAAGAGATGTCTTGAAGGCAGGAGGAGATGTGGAACTACAGAGAGTGAGGGAGATCAGAGAGATCAGGGCTGGAGATGTAGATTTGGGAATCATTCGCATAGATGTGGTAGTTGAAGACAAGGGAGTGAATGAGTTTAGATGGAGAATAGAAGGGGACCCAGAACTGAACCTTGTGGGACCCCCACAGTTTAAGGGGTGGGCGGCAGAGGAGGAGCAGAGGAGGAAAGAGACTGAGAATGAGTGACCAGAGAGGTAGAAGGAGAACCAGAAGTGTCACTGAGTGTTTAGTACAGTGCTCTGGTCACATATAGTAAGCATTTAATAAATATTGTTGATTGATCCTTCTCAAAATGCTTCCTTTCTCTCCTGCCTTTATCGGGGGAACTACTGAATCAAGTCCTTATTGAGCACTTCCTGTATGTGAAACACTGAAGTAAATACCTGGAAGAGTACAATATAACAGAGTTGGAAGACACATTCCCCACCTACAATGAGATTACAGTATAAAGAGGGAGACAAACAATATAAATAAATAAATACGTACATAAGTGCTTTGGAGCTGAGAGAGGAGTGAATAAAGGGTGCAAATCCATGGATGCAGAAGGGAGCAGAGAAGAGGAAATGATGGCTTAGTCAGGGAAGGTCTCTTGGAGGATTGCATGACACGTAGTAAGCACATAACAAATACTATTATTATTATTATTATTATTATTATTATTATTATTATTATTAATAGACCACCAAAACTGCAGATCTTCCTAAAAACCAGATGTTAGTCCCTTCCTTCCCCCAAAAGGTCATGATTTACTTTAGACTTTGACCTTAATTTCCTAGGCTATACAGCTTCCAAACAAGACTCCACATTTTCCACGCACCCAACCTATGATATACAATCCTCTCAGCAGGGGACCTTCACTGCGTGGGAAATTATTTCATGGCAGAGAAAAGCACGAACACTAGAAAACCCAGGTGCCTTGAGAATTTTTGTTTGTTATAACTTTGGTTGAAATTGTTTCAGAAATAGGCACCATGATTCTCCTATTTCCCAGCACTTCCCATATCCTTCCCCATTATCAGAACAGCTTTTTTCTGTACCGGCTACTGTGGTAGACCATTATATTAGATGTTTGGGAGACAAACGGCAGAAGTGTTACATGTGACCCCAACTCTCCAGTTGCTTTCCATTTATTTGAGAAGACAAACTGGTATAAATGGATGAATATGACATAGTCAAGCGTGTGTGAACTGATGTTTTAAAAGACCCAAATGTATAAAATGATAGTAAACATGGATGAATGCACCAGAGGGCTGAGGAATTTAAAGTGACAACATGACTAGGAAGGTGGGAAGGTGTCACCTCCCCCTCATCCCTCTCATCCCTCTCCCCTCCACATTTTTTTAAATGATATTGTCTATATTTAGGTTGACTGACTGTTCATCTGGTTTGCCTATCCTATTAGATTGCAAGGATAGGTATATGATCTAATAATAATAATGGTGGCATTTATTAATAATAACAATAATAATAATGGCATTTATTAAGTGCTTACTATGTGCAAAACACTGTTCTAAGTGCTGGGGGTGTTACAAGGTGATCAGGTTTTTCCATGGGGGGCTCACAGTCTTAATCTCCATTTTATAGATGAGGTAAACTGAGGCCCAGAGAAGTGAAGTGACTTGCCCAAAGTCACACAGCTGACAATTGGCAGAGCCGGGATTTGAACCCATGACCTCTGACTCCAAAGCCCGTGCTCCTTCCATTGGGCCACACTGCTTCTCTATTAAGTGCTTACTATGTGCTGGGCATTGTATTAAGCGCTGGGGCTTAACCTGCAAATCGGGTTGGACTGAGTCCCTGTCCCTCTTGGGACCCACAGTCTCAATCCCTATTTTACAGATGAGGGAACTGAGGCACAGGGCAGTGAAGTGACTTGCGCAGGGTCACACAGCAGAACCGGGATTAGAACCCATGACCTTCTGACTCCGAGGCCCATGCTCTATCCATTATACCACGCTGCTTCTCCTGAGGTAGATATGGTCTCTGGCTTCAAAGTGTCTCAATAATACCTAGCAGCCCCCTCTCAGGACCTCACCCGGAGAGTTTCCAGTATTCCACCAGTTTCGACTATGGGAGGGAGAGTCAAGCAAAGGCACACCCGCTCCATTCCTAACTTGGGAAGTGGCTAGTGAGTGGAAGGCAATTCGCAACGAGTCAAAACCCACCTGTGCTGGGCAGGAGGGGCACTGGAGAGAGTCGAGGGCAGATACTAAAGTTGACTGCACCAAAGGTGGCAGTGATAAACCACTTCCATATTTTTTATCAAGAAAACTCTCTAGATACACTATCAGAATGATGGCAGATGGAGATTGAGGCATTCTGGGAGAGATGGGTCAATGGAGTCGCATGGGTCAGAGGCGACGCAACGGCATAAGACTGACAAATACCTGGCACGATGGTCTCTCCATAACCGTACTCAAAAGATATTGGATGATGAGAGTCATTCTGAACTTTTTCAATCGCAAGGGTCTTTCAATCAATCAATCAATCAATCATATTTATTGAGCGCTTACTGTGTGCAGAGCACTGTACTAAGCGCTTGGGAAGTACAAGTTGGCAACATATAGAGACAGTCCCTACCCAACAGTGGGCTCACAGTCTAAAAGGGGGAGACAGAGAACAAAACCAAACATACTAACAAAATAAAATAAATAGAATAGATATGTACAAGTAAAATAAATAAATGAATAAATAGAGTAATAAATATGTACAAACATATATACATATGCACAGGTGCTGTGGGGAAGGGAAGGAGGTAAGATGGGGGGATGGAGAGGGGGACGAGGGGGAGAGGAAGGAAGGGGCTCAGTCTGGGAAGGCCACCTGGAGGAGGTGAGCTCTCAGTAGGGCCTTGAAGGGAGGAAGAGAGCTAGCTTGGCGGATGGGCAGAGGGAGGGCATTCCAGGCCCGGGGGATGACGTGGGCCGGGGGTCGATGGCGGGACAAGCGAGAACAAGGCACGGTGAGGAGATTGGCAGCAGAGGAGCGGAGGGTGTGTCCCAATCTGCAAAGCTAATGTAATAATAACTGTGGTATTTGTTAAGCGCTTACTATATGTCAAGTACTGTCCCAAGCACTAGGGTAGATACAAGGTAATCAGGTTGGATACAGTCTCTGTCCCACATGAGGCTCACATTCTTAATCCCCATTTTACAGATGAGGTAACTAAGGCACATAGAAGTGAAATGATTTGCCCAAGGTTACACAGAAGACAGGATTAGAACCCATGTCCTTTGACTCCCAGGAGTCTCTTTTCACTAGACCATGAGAGCTTTGTTCCCCTCTCTGCAGACTAGCCCTATTCATTCATTCACTCATATTTATTAAGTGCTTACTGTGTACAGAGCACTGTACTAAGCACTTACCTCTGCACTTGGATCTGTACCCTTTAAGCCCTTGATTCATTGATTCATTCATTCAATCATATTTATTGACCGCTTATTGTGTGTAGAGCACTGTACTTAGCTCTTGGAAAGTACAATTCAGAAACAGAGACAAGTCCTGCCCACAGCAGGTTTAAAGTTTAGAAGGGGGGAGACAGACATCAAAACAGGTAAACAGGCCTCAATAGCATCAATATAAATAAATATAATTATAAATATATACACATCATTAATAAAAATAAATAGAATTATTAATATGTACATAGACACACAAGTGCTATGGGGCCGGGAGGGGGGTAGACCAAAGGGATATTCACCCTACCCTCAGTTCCTCAGCACTTATGTACATATCCATATCCTTTCATTCATTCACTCATATTCGTTGTGCACTTACTGTGTGCAAAACACTGTACTAAGCACTAGGGAGAGTGCAATACTACAATAAACAGATACATTCGCTGCCCCACAACGAACTTACTATCTTTATATTAATGTCTATGTCTCCCTCTAAACTGTTAGCGTCCTGTGGGCAGTGAATGTGTCTACCAATTCTCTTGTATTATTACTCTCCCAAGTGCTCAGTACAGTACTCTGCACACAGTACTCAATAAAGACCATTGATTGATTGAAAGACATGATGCTGATGATGGAATTTGTTAAGCGCTTACTATGTGCCAAGCACTGTTCTAAGCGCTGGGGTGGATACAAGGTAATCAGGTTGTCCCACGAGGGGCTCACAGTCTTAATCCCCATTTTACAGATGAGGTAACTGAGAAGTTAAGTGAGTTGCCCAAAGTCACACAGTTGATAAGTGGCAGAGCTGGGATTAGAACCCATGACCTCTGACTCCCAAATCTGGGCTCTTTCCACTATGCTGCTTCACTAACATCTCTCTGTCAGTCTCAACTGCCAGACTGTCAGCTCCTTGAGGTCAGGGATCGTGTGTCCCTGGTGTATTGTACTCTCTCAAGTGCTTGGTACAATGCTCTGCACAGAGCAAGCAAGAGTTCCATAAATACCCTTGATTGGTTTGATTTTTCCACCATCCTGATCCTGTTAACAGGCATCCAATTTAACAACGCTTCATTCCAGATCGTGGTTTTGAAATTTCTCCAGATAAATCTGTGTCGAGCGGGGCAGAATCCAAATGTCGTTTTGATTAAGTTCCACACTCTGGACCCTTTCCATACTCTGGAGCACGGGTCCTCCTTCATTTTCCAGCATCGAAAAGCAACTCTAGAGAGATGGGCAGTTGACTTTTGACTCCTAGTTAAGAGCTGAATGGCTTGCATATGCTGCTCTCCCCCTTTCCTCCCCGCCACCCCTTAATGAAGCCCCCAGGACCCTATTCCATGTTTCTTAGAGAATTGAGAAGCACACGTGCTCGCCTTGGCTTATTCTCAGTTCCTTTCCAAGATAGAATGTGAGAGGAACATCTGGTTCACAGAGGAACCATCTTTATTTAAGACTATTTTTTTTTCTTCTAGAAGAACAGCACCTGCCATAGCTTGGCGCTTTGTTTCCCAACATTATATATCAGTGTTTCCTGGAGTACTCAGCAAAACAAACTCCTAGTTGCTGCAGTCTTTCAACTGCCTCTTCCTGAGGAGATAAAAATAAGTCAAGGAATCCAACGTCTCAATACAATCTCAGGATTTGGGTAAATTTTTAGTGCTCCATTAGGACTAGTGTTGCTACGAGCTTTTTTCTATATATAAAGCAAAAGGAGTATCCTTCCTCTTGATATTTTAACAGAATAAAATCTCCTTGGGTTTACATAGGGCCTGTCATTAAAGAAGCATAACGCATTTCATAAATATTATCTTATTTTTCCCCTGGATTATGTAAAAGGCAAGAAAATAGTGCTATGATTCCTGTCTTACATTTCATATCACTGAAGACTGAGTCAGTGACAGACTCAAAACGAGAGCTCAGGTCTCCCACCTTTCATTCCAGTTCCCCTTTGTGACACACTCTACTTTCTGTTTCAAAATGCTAAGTGGTTAAAAGGGAAAGTTCCATTTTCTGAATATTTTAGTATATATTCCCAAAATGATTAAGCAAACAGACGAGTGGGGGACACACGAAACTCTAGGATGTTTTTAAATGACCATTTGAAACACCAGATTCACTACTGTATGATAAATCAAATGTTAACAGCCATCCCAGAGGGTAAAAAATACAGTGCCAAGACTAGTCTCTCCCTTCAGATTCCTCAAGCTTCTCAGCATAAAGAGCCTAATCCGTGTAAGGCAGCCTGTTTCCTACTTTGTGGAGTTAACATTACTACTATTGTTTCTAAGAAGCACTCACTATCTGTTAAGTCCTGTGTTCAATGCTGGGACAAGGTACCAGATAATCAGATCAGACACAATCCTACTCCCTATTTCAAGTCTACTATCCTAATCCTTCTTTTGGATCTGAAGAAACCAGGCTAAGTAGCTTCAAAAATCTCTCTTCAAAAAATGAGCAGTTTACTTGGTTCTCTCCAGCAGCCATGCAGCCTCTGGGAAGTCTCTTCACCTTGACTCCTCTTTCCCCAACCTCCGAATGAAACCGTTTTGGGTTTTTTTGCTAGTAATGTGCTGAAGAGCTATATCCATTGGTTTATTTGTTCCTCCTTTTTTTTCCAATGGTGTTTGTATGCGCTTACTATGTGTCAGGCACTGTACTAAACTCTGGGGTAGATACAAGCTTATCAGGTTGGACACAGTCCCTGTCCCACATGGGGCCTGCAGTCTTAATCCCTATTTTACAAATGAGGTAAATGAGGCAGAAAGAAGTGAAGTGACTTGCTCAAGGTCACACAGCAGACAAGTGGTGGCATCAGATTAGAACCCAGGTCCTTCTGACTCCCAAGCCCATGCTCTATCCACTAGGCAACACTGTTACAACTATTATATAATGCTCAGAACCATGATGTCAATGTCATGTCAATATATAGCTAGACTCCACTTAGTACAGTGGTTGGCACACCGTAAGCGTTTAACAAATACCATCATCGTCATTAGGTTGGACACAGTCCATGTCCCACATAAGACTTAGAATTTTCAACCCCATGGGGATCTGGGTGAAGATGTTAGGAACTCCTGACAAGTTCTTTTGACTTAACCGGCTTCAAGAAATACCGAAATTTGTAGGTTCAGTCATTCAAGAATCAGTCATTCAAAAATCTGTTATTTGTGGGTGACTCTTCTCTAGAGGCATACATCCAAGAAGACCTACCAATAAATCAATTGGGACTGTCTCTACATGTTGCCAACTTGTACTTCCCAAGCGCTTAGTACAGTGCTCTGCACACAGTAAGCGCTCAATAAATACAATTGATTGATTGATTTTATTTACTGGGAACCTTCTGAGTGCTGGGCCCTGTACCAAGCCAGGCTTGTATTCCGTGCTCTCAAAGAGAGCGCAATTTAATCAGGGAGGTAGACAAACATTAATTATTTATAGTGAGTTTAGGAGGATTTAACCAGATGCAGCTCAACTATAATGCAATACGATGGAATAGCAGAATAGGTAACTAAATATACAAATGAAAATCCAAATAACAGCCTTGTAGAATCAGCCGGGCACCCTTAAGTCTGAATAAAACTGAAATGAATATTGTCAGCTTGCACCAGGTAAACCCTACACTTAACAACAGATTTTTTTATTGGCAACAAAGAGATAAATGCTGTCACCAAATTCAACTACCTGTCACTACTATTTACTGAGCACCTCTTGTGTCCTGAACACCAAGGCATTGTACTGGCCAAACATAGGGAATAAAATGGAAAATTGAATTAAGAAGGCCAGCGCAACCTTTGGGAGATTGTCATGTGGTGGGATTTGTTAAGTGCTTACTATGTGCCAAGTACAATAATGACAATGATGGTATGTGTTAAGCACTTACTATGTGCCAAGCACTGTTCTAAGCACTAAGCACTGGGGAGGCACAAAATAATAAACACCCTCACAGGGCTTATATTAATAATAATAATAATAATAATAATAATAATGTTGGAATTTGTTAAGTGCTTACTATGTGCTGAGCACTGTTCTAAATGCTGGGGCAGATACAGGGAAATCAGGTTGTCCCACACAGGACTCAGTCTTAATCCCCATTTTACAGATGAGGTAACCGAGGCACCGAGAAGTTAAGTGACATGCCCAAAGTCACTCGGCTGATAAGTGGCGGAACCGGGATTAGAAGCCACGGCCTCTGACTCCTAAGCCCGTGTTCTTTCCACTAAGCCACACTGCTTCTCTACATTCTAAGTAGGAGGGAGAAAAGGTATTGAATTCCCATTTTGTAGGTGAATAAACAGACACAGAGAAGTTAAGTGAGTTGCCCAAGGTCACACAGCAAGTGGGTGGCAGAACAGGGATTAGAACCCTAGGACCTCTGATTCCCAGGCCACTGCCGTGCTGCTTTCTGATCAGACGCCATCCCCGGACCACGCAAGGGTCAAAAAAATAAGAGGTTCACAAGCTAAAAGGGTCACACTAAGAGGTGGAGAGAGCAGGTTTCACATCCCCATTTTACGCAGGAGGAAACCGAGTCCCAGAGAGGTTAAGGGACTTGCCTAAGATCAAACAGCGGTTCAGGAGCTGAGACGAGAACTCAGATTTCTTGACCTCCCGTCTCACACTCTTTCCATTCAGTTCTGCTACCTCCCAGTATATTTCTATCACTACTTTGATCGCTGCCGGCCTGCTTTTGATGGTCTCTTAGCTCAAATTCAAACACCGTGGACTGTAGCTTAGACAGAAGCCACTAGACAGTAGCAACTTTTCTCACTTACCCTCACTGCTTTGTTCTTTGCTGAGCAGCGTGGCCCAGTGGATACAGCACGGGCCTGGGTTCTAGTCCCAGCTCCACCACTTGTCTTCTACGTGAGCTTGAGCAAGTCATTTAGCTTCTCTGTGCCTCAGTTACTTCATCTGTCAAATGGGAATTGAGACCGTGAGCATGTGGGGACTGGACTGTGTCCAACCTGATGAGCTTGTTTCTACCCTAGCACTTAAAACAGCACCTGTTTTAACAAATACCACAGTGGTTATTATCGTCATTAGTTCTGACCCCACCAGGAGTCCAGCAAGAAGCAGAACAGCAATCAATCAATCAATCCGTGGTATTTATTGAGCACAGCACTGCACCAAAGGCTTTGGAGAGTAAATAGCAGAATTAGCAGACATGCTTCCTGCCCATAACAAGCTTCCAACCTAAAGGGGGAGAAGACATTAATATGAATAAATAATTCATAATATATAAATTGTATACCTCGCCTCGCTGCTCTCCTACTACAACGCAGCCTGCTTATTTCACTCCTCTAATGCTAAACTTCTCACTGTACCTTGATCTCATCTATCTTGTCACCCATCTCTCGCCCACATCCTGCCTCTGGCCTGGAACGCCCTACCTCCTCAAATCCGAGACAATGACTCTTCCCCCTTCAAAGCCTGATTGAAGGCACATCTCCTCCAAGAGGCCTTCTCTTTCCTCTTCTCCCACTCCCTCCTGCATTGCCCTGACTTGTTCCCTTTATTCATTTCCCCTCCCAGCCCCACAGCACTCAGATGCGTGTCCACAATTTGCTTATTTATATTATGCTTGTCTCCCCTCTAGACTGTAAGCTTGTTATGGGCAGGGATTGTATCTCTTTATTGTTATATCTGTACTCTCCCAAGCACTTAGTACAGTGCTCTGCACAAAGTGTTCAGTAAATATGATAGAATGAAGGAAGGAGCAGGAAAGAATACGAAAACAGCCACTGCTTCCATCGAAACCACCACGTGATGGACAAGCCCGGGGAGAAGATAATCCTGGTACAATGATAGAAATAATAGAGCAACTGCTCTTTTGTTTTCAAAACAAATGACCTGGTTTAGGAAAGGATTTCACCTTTAACCAACTCTGCTGTATTGTACTGCCCTGAGTGCTTAGTACAGTGCTCTGCACACAGCAAACACAAAATAAATACTGTTGATGGATTTAAAGCTGTTCAAGGAGGTCTGACAAGGCCATTCCGGCTTCTTAGTCTGTATGGTGCAATCTTCAGACTACCAGCATTTTAATTGTTTGCTTGGAGGGTTTAAGACACTCAGAGCTGAGATAGGAAAGATACTTAAGTACTACCTTATACCAAGCATAGCTCAATCCAGAATATTTACTGAGTGCCTGTTATGAACCGATTCCTGTACTGGGTAATAATAATAATAATGCTGATGGCATTTATTAAGTGCTTACTATATGCAAAGCACTGCTCTAAGCGCTGGGGAGGTTACAAGGTGATCAGGTTGTCCCACGGGGGCTCACAGTCTTAATCCCCATTTTACAGATGAGGTAACTGAGGCCCAGAGAAGGTAAGTGACTTGCCCAAAGTCACACAACTGACAATTGGCGGAGCCGGGGTTTGAACTCATGACCTCTGACTCCAAAGCCCGTGCTCTTTCCACTGAGCCACGCTGCTTCACTGGGGATAATAATAAGAGTAACTGAGGCATTTGTTAAGCTCTTATTATGTGGCAGGCACTGTACTAAGTACTGGGGTGGATACAAGCAAATCCAGTTGGAGCCGATCCCTGTTGCACAGGGGGCTCACAGTTTTAATCCGTTTTACAGATGAGGTAACTGAGGCACAGAGAAGTCAAGTGACTTGACCAAGGTCATATAGCAGACAAGGGGCAGAGCTAGGATTAGAACCCAGGTCCTTCTGACTTTCAGGCCTATGCTCTTTTCAGTAGGCCACGCTGGACCTTAGCCTTTCAATCAATCAATCAATCGTATTTATTGAGCACTTACTGCGTGCAGAGCACTGTACTAAGCGCTTGGGAAGTACAAGTTGGCAACATATAGAGACAGTCCCTACCCAACAGTGGGCTCACAGTCTAGAAGGGGGAGACATTTCCTGAGGGATGACCCCTACCCCCCTGAAATGAATCAAAAAATTACAAAAGTCTGAGGTGATGCTCCCAGGGCTTTCCAGCTACGAAACTAGAAGCAGTTTTCAGAAACGCCAGATGGTTAACTAGCCCCAGTGCACCAAGTGATGAAACACGAAGTGACAAACTGGAAATGTGTTGTCCGGTGAGTCATTGCTGAACCGGTTTCTGGGTACTGAGTCAGGAGATGACAGGACTTTCCGAATCCGCTGAATCCCAACGGGGGTGAGATGGTTTGATCCAACAGCTTCTTTGCCTGTGGGCGCCCTGCGTCAAACCGCCTCGCGCTCTGCAGTCGGGCTTTCTCTGCTGCTGCCCACATTTGGGTGGTCCCCTCCCACCTGCTAGAAGAGCAGTGTGTGCCTAGTGGATAAAGCACAGGCCCGGGAGTCAAAAGGTCATGGGTTCTAATCCCGGCTCTGCCTCTCATCTGCTGCGTGACCTTGGGAAAGTCACTTCACTTCTCTGGGCCTCAGTTACCTCATCTGTAAAATGGGGATTAAGACTGTGAGCCCGATTATTATAATGGCATTTGTGAAGCGCTTACTGGGTGCAGAGCACTGTACTAAGCGCTGGGGTTGGACACAAGGTGATCAAGTTGTTCTGACAACCCCAACGCTTAGAACAGTGCTTGGCACCTAATAAGCGCTTCACAAATGCCATTATTATTATCAATCCCACCCTACCGCCTTCCCCTCCCCAAAGCACCTGTATATATATTTGTAGATTTATTACGCTATTTATTTTACTTGTACATATTTACTATTCTATTTATTTTGTTAGTGTGCATTGAGCTTTAATTCTATCAGTTCTGATTTATTTTATTTTGTTAGTATGTTTGGTTTTGTTCTCCGTCTCCCCCTTTTAGACTGTGAGCCCACTGTTGGGTAGGGACTGTCTCTATATGTTGCCAAGTTGTACTTCCCAAGCGCTTAGTACAGTGCTCTGCACACAGTAAGCACTCAATAAATACGATTGATTGATTGATTGATTGATTTGGGACAGGGCCTGTGCCAGACCCAATATTTTTGAATACACCCCAGCATTCAGCACAGTGCCTGGCACATAGTAAGGCACTTAACAAATACTATTATTATTATTATTATAGGGCGGGAAAACTCCTTTCACTGTTACAAAGCCAGTCTTTGAGGGGGGAGTCAGTGCTTTATTGTCCCCACTGCAACTTTCAGGCTGACTTTTCTGGATTCTTTACAGAAGAAGTTAGGGATGGGGGACAGTCGAGAGGCAGAGGCGGGGACTCTCCCTAGTGCTTAGTACGGTGCTCTGCACATAGTAAGCATTCAATAAATAACAATGATTGTGGTTGTTAAGCGCTTACTATATGCCAAGCACTGTACTATGCTCTAGGATAGTACAAGATAATCAGGTCCCTCATAGGGCTCACAGTCCAAGTAGAATGGATTGAACCCCCATTTTGCAAATAAGGGAACTGAGGCAAAGGGAAGTTTGTGACTTACCCACGGTCACACAGGAAGTAAGTGGTGGAGTCAGAATTAGAACCGAGGTCTTCTGATTCCCAGGCACATACTCTTCCCACTAGGCTCCTCTGTTTCCCATTCCATTGATTGAAAGATTGATTAATTAGGATTTTTGGAGCAAACAAGGCTCTAGGCTTGTGGGCTTTTTTCCTTTCCCTCTGGGACACTCTGACCTTTGGACATTCTGACCTTTGGCTACCCTGACCTTTCATAGCCTCTAAATTTCCAGGAGATTATTCAAAAACTTTTAATCTTCTGCTTGAGAGCATATGCCATGCCATCTCTTGATCATTCTGGTATTATTTTTACGGCATTTGTTAAACCCAGGGTCCTGTACTAGATAGGCACTGGGGGTAATAGTAATAATAATAACTGTGGCATTTGTTAAGGGCTTACTATATGCCAGGACTGTTCTAAGCTCTGGGGTAGATACAAGGTAATCAGATTGGTTAGAGTCCCTGTCCCACATGAGGCTCACACTCCGAATCCCCATTTTACAGATGAAGGAAATGATACACAGGGAAGTTAAGTGACTTGCCCAAGGTCACACAGCAGACAAGTGGCGGAGCCAGAATCAGAACCCAGGTCCTCTAACTCCCAGGCTTCTTCTCTATCCCCTAGGCCATGCAGCTTCTCACGCTGGTTGCTAACAGGACAAAAGATGCTGGAAGGAGCCGTATGATTGTTTTCCAAGAATTGCAGCTACACTAGGGCTATTTGAGCTCACTCACACAAAAAATTTTGTTCGTTTTGATTTATCTTTTAGGCATATTCTTCCAGTTGTTGCAATATTCAGACTGTTGTCATCCGAACCTGACATCTTCAACACCTAAAACAATCTCTGACTGTTAGGCAAAGGACGATTTACAACTGGTAAACAGTTTAAATGAAGTGCCAGTCATCTAATCTGAAAAGTAATTGCTATCTGGGTTTAGGAATTTGGTATGCTTGGGTCACAGAAGTTACTCAGTAAAAAGACAGGGAGGTTTGCATTTCTAAGCAAACAACGCGATTACAAAATCACACTCAAGCAGAGAAGATTGGGCAATTGGTTTCAGCAGATATTCCCCAGATTTGCTAATTGCAGAAAGCGGTTCTATCTTTGACAAAGGAAACATATAGAAGGATATTTGTACCGTGAGCCCCTTATGGGACAGGGACCTTGTTCAGTCTCGTTAACTTGTATCTCACCAGTGCTTAGGACAGTGCTTGGTGCATGTTATGCGCTTAACAAGTACCAGCAGTCAATCAATGGTATTTATTGAGCACTTACTATGTACAGAGCACTATACTAAGTACTTGGGAGAGTATAATACAACAGAATTAGCAGGCATGTTCCCTGCCCATATTGAGCTTGCAAGCAAAGAGAAGGGAAAATCCCTCAATTATCTGGAAAATGTGATCAATTTAGATGATCAAAATGGGAAAACTCAGGTGAAAGCTCCCTGCAATTCACCATTCATTCATTCAATCATATTTATTGAGTGCTTATTATTAATAATAATAATAATGGCATTTATTAAGTGCTTACTATGTGCAAAACACTGTTCAAAGTGCTGGAGAGGTTACAAGGTGATCAGGTTGTCCCCCCTGGGGCTCGCAGTCTTCATCCCCATTTTACAGATGAGGTAACTGAGGCGCAGAGAAGTGAAGTGACTTGCCCAAAGTCACACAGCTGACAAGTGGCGGAGCCAGGATTTGAACCCATGACCTCTGACTCCAAGGCCCATGCTCTTTCCACTGAGCCACACTGCTTGGGAGAATACAATACAATAAACAGACATATTCCCTGTCCACAGCAAGCTTACAAAGCCTAGAGGGACTAGCATTTTAGCAAAAAAAAACCCAGATATTTGCTGTAGGAACCCATTCCCCTGATCTTGTACAGATGCAGCCCCGGTGTCTTCGTCTTTCAGAACCTCAGGGTTTAGAGCTGGTAAATGGAGACACATCAATGGACTTATACAATGTTCATCTGGTCTTTGGGTATTAGAGTGTTGTTACAAAGTAACTAATAATAATAATAATAATGGCATTTGTTAAGTGCTTACAGTGTGCCTGGTACTGTTCTAAGCACTGAACTAATCTTCCCACCCCCAACCCTATCTCCTGACTTTCCCATCATTGTAGACAATCAATCAATTAACGGTGTTTATTGAGTGCTTTCTGTGGCCAGAGCATTCATTCATTCATTCATTCATTCAGTCAGTCATATTTATTGAGCGCTTACTGTGTGTAGAGCACTGTACTAGAGCACTACTAAGCACTGGAGAATAATAATAATAATAATAGTATTTGTTAAGTGCTTACTATGTGCCAAGCACTGTTCTAAGAACTGGGGGAGACACAAGGTTATCAAGTTAACCCAGGTGGGGCTCACAGTCTTCATCCCCATTTTCCAGATGAGATAACCTAGGCATAGAGAAGTTAAGGGTCTTGCCCAAAGTCATTCATTCATTCATTCAATCAGATTTATTGAGCGCTTACTGTGTGCAGAGCACTATACTAAGTGCTTGGGAAGTACAAGTTGGCAACATATAGAGACGGTCCCTACCCAACAGTTGGCCCCCAGTCTAGAAGGGGGAGACAGAGAACAAAACAAAACATATTAACAGAATAAAATAAATGGAATAAATATGTACAAGTAAAATAAACAAATAAATAGAGTAATAAATATGTACAGACATGTATACATATATACAGGTGCTGTGGGGAAGGGAAGGAGGTAAGGTGGGGGAGACAGAGAGGGGCAGGAGGGGGAGAGGAAGGAGGCGGCTCAGTCTGGGAAGGCCTCCTGGAGGAGGTGAACTCTCAGTAGGGCCTTGAAGGGAGGAAAAGAGCTAGCTTGGCGGCTGGGCAGAGGGAGGGCATTCCAGGCCCGGGGGATGAGGTGGGCTGGGGGGGCGAGACAGGCGAGAACGAGGCACAGTGAGGAGATTAGCGGCAGAGGAGTGGAGGGAGTGGGCTGGGCTGGAGAAGGAGAGAAGGGAGGTGAGGTAGGAGGGGGCGAGGGGATGGACAGCCTTGAAGCCCAGGGTGAGGAGTTTCTGCCTGATGCGTAGGTTGATTGGTAGCCACACAGCTGACAAGTGGCAGAGCCTGGATTAGAACCCATGGCCTCTGACTCCCCAGCTTGGAGTCTTTCCACTAAGCCATGCTGCTTTTCTGAATACAATGTAACAGAGTTGATAGGTTTCCTTCACTCAGTGAGCTTTTGGTATAGTTGGGGAGACAGACATTAATATAAATAAGGACTTTATAACTGCTGTAGGGCTGAGGGCGGGGAAAATACCAAATGCCCAAAGAGTCAAAGATCAATCAGCATAGATGACGCAGAAGTGAAAGGGAGCTAGAGAAAAGAGGGCTTAATTGGGGAAAGCTTCTTGGAGGAAATGTGAGAGCCCGTTGTTGGGTAGGGACCGTCTCTATATGTTGCTGACTTGTACTTCCCAAGTGCTTAGTACAGTGATCTGCACACAGTAAGTGCTCAATAACTATGACTGAATGAATGAATCTTAATAAGCCTCCTCTATGTCTCACAAGCTCATAGCCTTGACTCATCTCTCTCATTCAACCGCCATATTCAATCTATCACCAAATCCTGTAGGTTCTACCTTTCCAGCATCACTAAAATCCACCCTTTCCTCTCCATCCAAACTGTTACCATGCTGATCCAAGTATTTATATTCCACTCAGACTACTGCATCAGCCTCCTGGCTGACCACCCTGCCTCCTTCTCTTCCTTATTCAGTCCGTACCTCATCCTACTGCCCAGATCCTTTTCCTAAAAACCATTAAGTCCATGTCTTCCCACTCCTCAAAATCCTCCAGTGGCTGCCCATCTATCTCTACATCAAACAGAAACTCCTTACTCTTGGATTTAAAGCATCCAACTGGTTCTCCCCCTCCCGCATTATCTCACATCTCTAATACAACCCCACCCACACTCTCTGTTCCTCTAATATCATCCTACTTCCTAAACCTCGATCTCATCTATCTTTCCACCAACCCCTTACCTACCTTATTCCTCTGGTCTGGAACTCCCTGCCCCTTCATATATGACTGACCACTACTCTCCCCACCTTAAAAACCTTATTAAAATCACATCTCCCGAAAGAGGCCTTCCTCAACTAAACCCCCATTTCCCCTATTTTCCATTCCTTCTGTGTCACCTATACATTTGGATCTGTACTCCTTAAGCACTTGATATTCACCCCACCCTCAGCACCACAACACTTACATACATATCCTTAAACTCTCCCATTCCCCTTTCTATAATTTATTTTAATGCCTGTCTCCCCTTCTAAACTGTAAGCTCCATATGGGCTGGGATCATGCTTACCAACTCAGTTATATTTTAATAATAATAATAATAATAATAATAATAATAATAATAATGACATTTATTAAGTGCTTACTATCCTCATAGCACTGTTCTAAGTGCTGGGGAGGTTAAAAGGTAATCAGGTTGTCCCACATGGGACTCACAGTCTTCATCCCCATTTTACAGATGAGGGAACTGAGGCACAGAGAAGTTAAGTGACTCGCCCAAAGTCACACAGCTGACAATTGGCAGAGCTGGGATTTGAAGCCCTGACCTCTGACTCCAAAGCCCAGGCTCTTTCCACTGAGCCTACTTTCCCAAGTGTTTAGTACGGTGCTCTGCAAATTGTAAGTGCTCAGTAAATACTGCGGATTGATCGATAGTACTAAACGTGACATGGCCAGCTTAAAGTGTGGAGGGCACTGGGGAAAGTTCAGAGTAGCTCATCCCCTGACTCCTGACTAGAAATCATGCCCCGAATCCCCACCTCCCAACTCTTCAGGACTTTCTTTTCCACTGCAGGGCCAATTCTCAGCCCCTGAGAGTAGCCAGGGGAGAGTGAGAGGAGGGCAGTGAGGTGTTGTCAGGATGCAGCATGGCTTAGTAAAAAAATGTAGGCCTGGGAGTAAGAAGGACCTGGGTTCTAATCCTGACTCCCCCCTTTACCTATAGTGTGACCTTGGTCAAGTCACCTCACTCCTCCACGACTCAGTTCCCTCACCTGGAAAACGGGGATTCAATACCTATTCTCCCTCTTAGACTGTGAGCCCTGTGTGGGACCTAATCATCCTGTGTCTACCTCAGTGCTTAGTACAGTGCTTGGCACAGAGTAAGCGCTTAGAAACAGCATTGGTTATTAGGTACAGCACAGGCCCGGGAGTCAGAAGGACCTGGGTTCTAATCTCGGCTCTGCCACGTCTGCTGTGTGACCTTGGGCAAGTCACTTCACTTCTCTGGACCTCAGTTACCTCATCTGGAAAATGAGAAGTAAGAGTGTGAGCCCCTTGTGGGACAGGGACTGTGTCCAACCTGGATAACCTGTCTCTACCCCAGTGCTCATTCATTCATTCATTTGTATTTATTGAGCGCTTACTGTGTGCAGAGCACTGTACTAAGCGCTTGGGAAGTACAAGTTGGCAACATATAGAGACGGTCCCTACCCAACAGTGGGCTCACAGTCTAGAAGGGGGAGACAGACAACAAAACAAAACGTATTAACAAAATAAAATAAATAGAATAAATATGTACAAGTAAAATAGAGTAACAAATACGTACAAGCCCTCCAAGTGCTTAGTTGAGTGCTCTGCATGCAGTAAACGCTCAATAAATATGACTGATTTATGGAGACAGAGAAGTAGGGATGGGAGGAGGTAACGATGTTCAATAATAAGACATTTGCAGGTTCTGTCAGTAAATACAATTAATAATAATGATGGCATTTATTAAGCACTTACTATGTGCAAAGCACTGTTCTAAGCGCTGGGCAGGTTACAAGGTGATCAGGTTGTCCCAGGGGGACTCACAGTCTTAATCCCCATTTTACAGATGAGGTAACTGAGGCCCAGCCAGAGAAGTGAAGTGACTTGCCCAAAGTCTCACAAGTGGCAATTGGCGGAGCCGGGATTGGAACCCATGCTCAGAACAGTGCCTGGCACATAGTAAGCTCTTAACAAGTACACCAATAATAATAGTAACAGTTATTATTATTAACAAATATCATAATTATTATGACTGGGCTGGGCTCTGCAGCAGCTAAAATGAGGGATACATCAGCCTGCTCAGACAGAAGGGGTTCGGTAAACACTGAGTCCCTCACATGTTCCTGCTGTCCTGGCCAGAAACTGCCTCAGTCATCTCAGACCAAGGCTAAACGTGTTCAAAGGGCAAATTCCACAAATGTCCTTCTGAAATCATCTTGTTGTCGTTTTTTTTTAAAAAAAAAGTCACTAGATGTTTTATTTGGTGTATTAGTTTCCGTATTTTTTTATAAAAATTTGCCTGTGGAAAATAACTGATTGGTAACGAGGAAAAAAGTAATTGCTGTTAAGACTTCATTAATTGAAAAAGCAACAGGCTTGTGGGCATAAAAAAAAACATCATCATCATCATCAATCGTATTTATTGAGCGCTTACTATGTGCAGAGCACTGTACTAAGCGCTTGGGAAGTACAAATTGGCAACACATAGAGACAGTCCCTACCCAACAGTGGGCTCACAGTCTAAAAGGGGGAGACAGAAAACAAAACCAAACATACCAACAAAATAAAATAAATAGGATAGATATGTACAAGTAAAATAAATAAATAAATAGAGTAATAAATATGTACAACCATATATACATATGGTTGCATATGTATATACTATGTATATACTACCACCCAGGCCTACTTTTTTTTTTACTAAACCAAGCTGCATCCTGACATCACTTCAATAAACTGGGTTTTGATCTCTGGTATCCACTTTGTAAATGCAGCAAGGTTGGTTTTCAGAAACTCCGTTACCTGGGTCAGGCGAGCAACTTTTGCATCCCCATCTGGCAAAGCATAAATAATGTGATCACTTCCTGCCAAGCTATGTAACCCCATCTCCTTCCTGGACTTTGGCTTTCCTGCTTCTCCTCAGCCTCAGTTCACCGCCCCCCTGTCTTCCTGGTTCCCCCACCACCACTCCCCTTCATTCCCCTATTCTATTTCCATTCTCTTCTCGGATTTACATTTTCTGCAGCTGCTCCGGAGGCTGGCTTCCATCAGGGACCTGCCTATTTCTGCTCCTGCAGCTGCAACCTCCTTCGCTCCTCTAAGCTGTCATTCCCACTTTCGGGGGCTGCAAATCCAGGGGGCTTGGGCAGGTTGGGGAGGATGGGATCACTGGCTGTGGGAAAGAGGGGTGAAGATGTGTGTGGGGGGGGAAGGACAGAGGGCAGAGCAAGAAGGTCCCACTGGGCAGACACGTAATTGTCCTGGGACTCTTTAGATTGTAAACTCTTCGACTGCTAATTCCGTTGTCTTGTACTCTCCCAAGCGCTCTGCACAAAGTACTCAATAAATACTATTGATTGATTGATTGATTGATGGATTTAGGGATAAGATTTGGGGAGAGACCAAAGCGTGGTGATATGACTTCTCATTGTCATCTCATCTTGATTTAGTAGAGGCTAGGAAGAGATAGCAGGATTGGACTCCCCACAAATGAGTCTCTCATCAGTCTTCTGTCTCTTCTTCCCCACGCCCCCCAAGTCCCCTGAGCTTGAGAGCTGGTCAGGCTGATATTCTCCTGTTGTCCCTCTTCCTACCCTATTCCCTCATCAACTGGGAAGCCATCTCCCCTTTCACTTTGGCCCTGAGCCCAATCCTCATTTGTTTTTTTTTTTAATAGTATTTGTTGAGCACTTACTATGTGCCAGACACTGCGCTAAGTGCTGGGGTATGTACAAGATTGTCAGATTGAACACAGTCCCTGTTCTGCAAGGGGCTCGCAGTCTTGATCCTCATTCTATAGATGAGGTAACTGAGGCACAGAGGAAGTGAAGTGACTTGCCCAAGTTTACACAACAATAATTAACGTAACAGACTTGGTAGACACGTTCCCTGCCCACAATGAGGTTACAGTCTAAAGAGGGGATATTTCTCCTATCAAGCTAATTTACTCCTTGTGCACCATTCTCATTTCTCCGGCTCACACCCTCCCTTCTAGACTGTGAGCACGCTGTTGGGTAGGGACTGTCTCTATATGTTGCCAATTTGTACTTCCCAAGCGCTTAGTACAGTGCTCTGCACACAGTAAGTGCTCAATAAATATGATTGAATGGAACAGACAAGTGGCTGAGCCGGGATTAGAACCTAGATCCTTCTGAATCCCAGGCACTGTCCACTAGGGCATGTTGCTTCTCTTGTCAGGTTTTTAGCAATGCATTCCTTCTGCCTGCCATTTCTGCCTAGAAGAGCTTTGGATCATCTCCAAACTTGAAGATTTCATTGCATTCTCCTTTTCCCAGGTCATTAAAAAAAAAAGATATTAATGATATTAAGTGCTTACCATGTTCTAGATAGAACACAGCCCCTTTCCCACACAGGGATAGTAATTATAATCACGGCACTTGTTAAGCACTTACTACGTGCCAGGTACTGTAATATGTGCTGGAGTAAATACAAGCCAATCGGGCTGGACACGGTCCCAATCCCCATTTTACAGATGAGGGAACTGAGGCGCAGAGAAGTAAAGTGACTTGCCCAAGGTCACACAACAGACAAGTGGCTGATGCGAAATTAGAACCCATAAGCTTCTGATTCCCAGGCCCTTGCTCTATCCACTAGGCCATGCTGCTTCCAGTAGAGAATAAAAAAAGAGATGATACCTAGAGGATAGAGAAGCAGCATGGTGTAGTTAATAGAGCATAGGCATGGGAATCAGGTGGTCATGGGTTCTAATCTCAGATCAGCCTCCTGTCTGCTGTGGGACCTTGGGCAAGTTACTTCACTTCTCCGTGCCTCAGTTCCCTCATCTGTAAAATGAGAATTGAGACTGTGAGCCCCATGTGGGACAAGGACTGTGTCCAACCTGATTTGCTTGTATCCACCCCACTGTTTACTACAGTGCCTGACAAATTAGTACAGTGCTCTGCCCACAGTAAGCGCTCAGTAAATACGATTGAATGAATGAAATAGGAAGTGCTTCACAAATATCCTCACAATGAAGGGACGTGGAGACCTGGAAGCATAACCCCAGTTCATAGACAAGGCAGCTGTAGCACAGAAAGACCAAGTGAAACTGCTAAGAATAAATTGGATTCCAGAACTGGTTTTTAGAAGACCCCGTGATTTTCTTAATTCAAGAGAGTAGTCATTTACCTCTTTCCACAGTTTCTCTCCTGTGCCCTGCTTTCTCTCGAGGACAGGACATCCCCAATGATCTCATCATTACTCAGGGCTTTTTTTTAAGCATTTTAAAATAGATTCTGCCCACTGATTCCTCTTTGTCCAAGACAGTCCAGTGGATTAGTGAGGGCTGATTAACAGAAATCATGTCATTTTCCCCCAAACGGTAGTGTTTGTCTCATTAATCCTCCACGTGAGTATCCATTCTACCAGTTTGCCAGATTTAGATATGTGATTCAAAAACTTGTGATTTCCAGGGTCACCCCTGAGACCTACTGGAATTCTACCAGGCCTTTGAGAAAGTGACTATTTGGACTAATAAGTTATCTCAGGACTTCCTCAACTTTCCGTTCAGCAGGTGATGCCAGCGAGTCCTGGTGGCAATGGGAATTTACATCAAGTTTTCATTTTGGTTACTTCAATTTGATTCATTTTCAATCAATAAATCAGGAAATCAGTTGTATTTAGTGCTTACTGTGTGAAGAGGACTCTACTAAGGGCTTGCAGGAGTATAATCAATCAATCGTATTTATTGAGCGCTTACTGTGTGCAGAGCACTGTACTAAGTGCTTGGGAAGTACAAGTTGGCAACATATAAAGACGATCCCTACCCAACAGTGGGCTCACAGTCTAGAAAGGAGAGACAGAGAACAAAACCAAACATATTAACAAAATAAAATAAATAGAATAGATATGTACAAGTAAAATAAATAGAGTAATAAATACGTACAAACATATATACATATATAAAGGTGCTGTGGGGAAGGGAAGGAGGTAAGGTGGGGGGGATGGAGAAGGGGAGGAGGGAGAGAGGAAGGAGGGGGCTCAATGTGGGAAGGCCTCCTGGAGGAGGTGAGCTCTCAGTAGGGCCTTGAATGGAGCAAGGGAGCTAGATTGACAGATGTGGGGAGGGAGGGCATTCCAGGCCAGGGGGATGATGTGGGCCGGGGGTCGACGGCAGGACAGGCAAGAACGAGGGATGGTGAGGAGATTAGCGGCAGAGGAGCGGAGGGTGCAGGCTGGGCTGGAGAAGGAGAGAAGGGAGATGAGGTAGGAGGGGGCGAGGGGATGGACAGCCTTGAAGCCAAGGGTGAGGAGTTTCTGCCTGATGCGTAGGTTGATTGGTAGCCACTGGAGATTTTTGAGGAGGGGAGTAACAATGCCCAGAGCGTTTCTACACAAAGACGATCCGGGCAGCAGCATGAAGTATAGACTGAAGTGGGGAGAGACAGGAGGATGGGAGATCAGAGAGGAGGCTGATGCAGTAATCCAGGTGGGACAGGATGAGATATTGAACCAGCAGGGTAGCAGTTTGGATGGAGAGGAAAGGGCGGATCTTGGCAATGTTCTGGAGGTGAGACCGGCAGGTTTTGGTGATGGATTAGATGTGAGGGGTGAACGAGAGAGCGGAGTCGAGGATGACACCAAGGTTGTGGGCTTGTGAGATGGGAAGGATGGTAATGCCGTCAACAGTGATGCGAAAGTCTGGGAGAGGGCAGGGTTTGGGAGGGAAGACAAGGAGTTCAGCATTGGTAGAAATGTTTCCTGCCTTTAAGGAGCTCACAGTCTAGAGGATGAGTTCCCTGCCCTCCCCACACCCACACACTCTCTGTCTCTCACTCATTCATTCTTTCAATCATATTTATTGAGTGTTTACTGTGTGCAGAGCACTGTATTAAGTGCTCAGAAAGTACAATTCAGCAGCAGAGCCAATCCCTGCCCACAACGGGCTCACAGTCTAGAAAGGGGGAACAGACATCAAAACAAGTAAACAAGCATCATTAGCATCATTATAAACAAATAGAATTATAGATATATACATCATTAATAAAAATAAATAGAATTATAATCTCTCTCTCAGTAAAGACTGTAAGCTCACTGTTTATTTGTATTTATTTTATGATTTTTGTTAAGCACTCATTATGTGCGAGGCACTGTACTAAGCGCTGGTACAAGCTGATCAGGTTGGACACAGTCCCTATGCCACAGGGGCTGACAGTCTTAATCCCCATTTTGCAGAGGAGGAAACTGAGGCACAGAGAAGTGAAGTGACTCCCCAAAGTCACACGGCAGACTGGTGGCATAGCCAGTATTAGAACCCAGGTTCTTCTGACTCTCAGGCCCATAAGGGCAGGGAATACGTCTACCACGTCTGTTGTATTGTACTCGCCCAAGCACTTAGTAGAATAGTAGTAGTTTAGTAGAATAAATAATGATGGTTAAATGCTTACTCTGTGCCAAGCAGTGTTTTAAGCGCTGGGGTAGATACAAGGTAATCAGGTTGTCCCATGTAGAATTTACAGTCTTAATCTGCATTATACAGATGAGGAAATTGAGGCACAGAGAATTAAAGGGATTTGCCTAAGGTCACACAGCAGACAAGTGGCAGAGCCAGGTTTAGAACCCACGTCCTCTGCTTCCCAAGCCCGGGCTTTTTCCTCTAAGCTACTCTGCTTCTTGTAGTAGAATGCTCTCTACACAGTAAGCTTTCAATAAACGGTACTGATCATGCTGCTGCTGCTGTTGTAGGGAAGCAGCATGGCTCAATAGCAAGAGCCCAGGCTTTGGAGTCAGAGGTCATGAGTTCAAATCCCGGCTCCGCCAACTGTCAGCTGTGTGACTTTGGGCAAGTCACTTCACTTCTCTGGGCCTCAGTGACCTCATCGGGAAAATGGGGATAAAAACTGTGAGCCCCCTGTGGGACAACCTGATCACCTTATAACGGCCTCAGCACTTAAAACAGTGCTTTGCATGTAGTAAGCGCTTAACAAATACCACGATTATTATTATTAAAATAATTAACTGAGCTTCTCATCCATCTCCTTTCCATCACTGAGCGCCTCATGCATTTCCACCTTCCTCTCTCAGTGATCCTACTGACTCCCTATTCCCTATAACCCCTGCTGATTGGGCCCATGACAGCAGCTATAAATTGATAAATACATCATGCTTATGAACAATATATAATAGATATAAGTGAGAAGCTGGGATCCCACTAGATCCCAGTCTGCATACTTCACTGCCAACTTTCTCACCAATCTCATCTACTTCATCAATCGTATTTATTGAGCGCTTACTGTGTGCAGAGCGCTGTACCAAGCGCTTGGGAAGTACAAATTGGCAACATATAGAGACATTCCCTACCCAACTGTGGGCTCACAGTCTAAAAGGGGGAGACAGAGAACAAAACCAAACATACAAACAAAATAAAATAGAATAGATATGTACAAGTAAAATAAATAAATAAATAAATAGAGTAATAAATATGTACAAACATATATACATATATACAGGTGCATCTACTTCTCTGCCAACCTCTCACCCACATCCCGCCTCTGGCTTAGAAAGCCCTCCCTCTTCATATCTGACAGACAATAACACTCCCCATCTGCAAAGCCTTATTGAAGGCGCCTCTCCTCCAAGAGGTCTTCCCTGTCTAAAACTTCCTTTCCTCTTCTCCCACTCCCTTTTGTGGCACCCTGATTTGCTCCCTTTATTCATCCCTGACTCAGCCCCACTGGGTGGAAAGAGCCCCGGCTTGGGAATCAGAGATCGTGGATTCTAATCCCGGCTCTGCCGCTTGTCTGCTGTGTGACTTTCGGCAAGTCACTTAACTTCCCTGTGCCTCAGTTCCCTCAACCGTAAAATGGGGATTAAGACTGTGAGCCCCATGTGGGACAACCTGATTACCTTGTATCTCCCCCATTGCTTAGAACGGTGCTTGGCACATAGTGCTTAACAAATGCCATAATTATTATTATTACTATTATGCACATATCTGCAATTTATTTTTTTATATTAGTGCCTGTCTCCTTCTCTAGATTGTGAGCTCACTGTGGACAGAGAATGTGTCTACCCACTATTGTATTGTTATAGTGTACTCTCCCAAGCACTTAGTACAATGCTCTGCCAACAGTACGTGCTCAATAAATACGATTGATTGATTGATTGTCGGTTATTAAAATTTCTACAAGAGGAAAATAATCTGCTTGGGTATCAGGAAAAATCCTCGTCCTTTCATTTTCCCTATTTCTGAAGATTCGTGGGGATGCTTTTAAACTTTGAGGTGAGGTTCAATTCCTCTCAATTTTACTTAATGCACTTCCTTAATCAGACTAATGGTGGTTATCAATAACTGCCCACTGGAGAGTCTTGGAAAATCCAACGTGAGGCTTGCTTTGTTTCCAAAGTCTGACAGCCCCAACGAATCACTCCCTGGAAAGGACTCTTTCCTTCCATTTATTTGGTGGGGCAGGCTGATCTATAGCTCTCTAATCTCTCGTCTCCCCGTTCTCATCTCCTGCCTGACCACTTCCCACGCCTCACAGACAGAGCGATGCTTCTTCTTCATTCTCTTTCATGGCCCGGGTTGATTTCCCTGCGCAGTTTGGAGAGGGATCACAAAGTTTTCCTCTTTGTATTTCCCCTCACTGGGGTATCATGGAATCACAATTTGAAGTACAAGAAGTAATTAGAGCCTACCCTGATGTCTAGACATCATTTGATCTGCAAAACAGACTTTTCAAAACTGGAAAACAAACCCTGAAAGAGCCTCCTGGCTTATTTCAACTAGAACCACCTTTTTTTTTTTTCCTTAGGTGGTTCCTTAGCGGGGATAGAAGGGTTTTTTTTAAAAATGACTTACTTGGCCTCTTCATAGGGGTGCTTAAAAAAATGGCATTGTAGAGCATCTTGGCATTTAAGGCTCTTGAGCACGTCACTTCCTTGCAGATATTTTTTCCCTCCTCAACTCCCTCCCAGGCCTGCAGCAGCTTTATCAATAATAATAATATTTATTAAGTGCTAACTATGAGTCAGGCACTGTATTAAACACTGGGGTAGATTCAAGCTTAGCAGGTTGGACACAGTCTCTGTCCCACACGGGGCTCACAGTCTTAATCCCCATTTTACAGATGAGGTAACTGAGGCAGAGAGAAGTCAAGTGACTTGCTCGGGGTCACACAGCAGATCAGTGGCAGAGCCAGGATTAGAACTCAGGTCCCCAGTCCCGTGCTCTCTCCACAAGGCCACACTGTGTGGGGGCATTTCTTGTTGGCCTTGTGGCAGGCCCCCAGGACTTTGCTGTTTGTTGGAGGGCTGGTTAGACCAGACTCTATAGTAAAAGCCCCCATCCTCACTTATTTACCTCCTTTCCACCTGGTGAGGCTTGACTTCCAGCTGAGTGAGCACAGGGGATGGGGAATGGACTGGAATTCCCTCTTACATTCAAATGGGATAGGCTGGAGGAGAGACGATACGGGTCCAAAACTCTCCCTTCTCCATTCCTCGTCCAGTCCGTGCTTCAAAAGAGCTGCATTCTGGTTGTGATAGAGAGAAATAATAATAATGATAATAATTTTGGTATTTGTTGAGTGCTTACTATGTGCCAAGCACTGTTCTAAGTGCTAGGTAGATACAAGGTAATCAGGTTGTCCCACATGGGGCTCACAGTCTTAATTCCCGTTTTCCAGATGAGGTAACTGAGGCACAGAGAAGTTAAGTGACTTACCCAAAGTCACACAGCTGAGTCGGGATTAGAACCCATGACCTCTGACTCCCAAGCCCATGCTCTTTCCACTGAGCCACGCTGAGAAAAAAATCCAATCAGTGGTGCTTATTGAGTGCATCCCTGCCGGGTGCAAAACACCATACTAAAGTGAATTAAAGCAGGACACATGTTCCCCTACCCTCAAGTAGCATGGCTCAGTGGAAAGAGCCCGGGCTTGGGAGTCAGAGGTCATGGGTTCAAATCCCGGCTCCACCAATTGTCAGCTGTGTGACTTTGGGCAAGTCACTTCTCTGTGCCTCAGTTCCCTCATCTGTAAAATGGGGATGAAGGCTGTGAGCCCCCCAGGGGACAACCTGATCACCTTGTAACCTCCCTAGCACTTAGAACAGTGCTTTGCACATAGTAAGCACTTAATAAGTGCCACCATCATCATCATTATTATTATTAATGAGGGAAGTAGACTATTATTTGCAAATAATGGGAGCAGCAGGAAGAACAAACTTATAAGAAGTAGTAAAGTATGGCAGGAAAAATTCAGGGAGCCCAGAGGAAGAAGGAGGATCATTTTTTTAATGGTATCTGTTTATTTTATGGCATTTGTTGAGGACTTACTATGTGTCAAACACTGTTCTAAGTACTGGGGTAGATACAAGTTTATCAGGTTAGAAACAGTCCCTGTCCCAAATGGGACTCAAAGTCTAACAGGTAGGGAGTAGGAGAAGCAGCGTGGCTCAGTGGAAAGAGCATGGGCTTTGGAGTCAGAGGTCATGGGTTCAGATCCCAGATCCTCCAATTGTCAGCTGTGTGACTTTGGGCAAGTCACTTAACTTCTCTGGGCCTCAGTTCCCTCATCTGTAAAATGGGGATTAATAATAATAATAATGGCATTTATTAAGTGCTTACTATGTGCGAAGCACTGTTCAAAGCACTGGGGAGGTTACAAGGTGATCAGGTTGTCCCATGGGGGCTCACAGTCTTAATTCCCATTTTACAGAAAAGGGAACTGAGGCCGAGAGAAGTTAAGTGACTTTCCCCAAGTCACACAGCTGACAATTGGAAGAGCCGGAATTTGAACCCATGACCTCTGACTCCAAAGACCCTGCTCTTTTCCACTGAGCCACGCTGCTTCTCTACTGCGAGCCCCCCGTGGCACAACCTGATCACCTGGTAACCTCCCCAGTGCTTAGCACATAGTAAGTGCTTAATAAATGCCATCATTATTATTATTATTTGCCCAAGGTCACATGACAGACAACTCCTTATAGCTCTACAAGCTCCCAAAGTCTGTGGCAGCTGCAGAGTTGGTTGCTTTTTGCCCATGTGCAGAAAAACTCTGGCAATTGGAAATACCTGGGTCAAGCAGCAGAGGAGAAGGATTAGAAGAGGAGGAGTATGGTACTTTCCCCTCTGCTGCCACAGGCCCTGAAGGGGTAGACAATATATATTGTCTAATATATATATATATTTGGGTAAGAGGTTCCCCAAATCTGGAGTCATTCATTAGGCATGGAGGAGGCAAAGGTAAGGGTTAACCTCCGGCCCCTTTCTGCACTTTCTCTTTTCCAGGTAATGACCCTGCTTTGATAATAATAATAATAACGGTATTTGATAAATGCTTAATATATATCCAGCACTATATTAAGGGCTGGGGTTTTCATTCAACTGTATTTATTGAGCACTTTCTTTGTGCAGAGCACTGTACTAAGTGCTTGGGTGAGTACATTATAATAATAAGCAGACACATAAACAGTGAGCCCACTGTTGGGTAGGGACTGTATATGTTGCCAACTTGTACTTCCCAAGCGCTTAGTACAGTGCTCTGCACACAGTAAGCGCTCAATAAATACGATTGATGATGATGACCCAGTGTAGGTATAAGATTATCGGGTCCCACATGAAGCTTACATTTTAAGTAATAATAATAATAATTATTATTATTATTATTAATACAGCACTTAATAAATGATATTATTATTATTATTTTATTTAATAATAATGATGGCATTTGTTAAGTGCTTACTATGCACAAAGCACTGTTCTAAGCGCTGGGGAGGATACAAGATGATCAGGTTGTCCCACGTGGGGCTCACAGTCTTAATCCCCATTTTACAGATGAGGTAACTGAGAAGTTAAGTGACTTGCCCAAGGTCACACAGCTGACAGTTGGCAGAGTCGGGATTTGAACGCATGACCTCTCACTCCCAAGTCCGTGCTCTTTCCATTAAGCCGCACAGCTTGAGAACAGGTATCGAATTCCCATTCTACAGATGAAGGAACTGAGGCACAGAGCTATTAAGTGACTCGCCTAAGGACACCCAGCAGGTAAGTGGAAGAGCCTTTTATCCCTGCCTTCAGTGATTAGAGTACTCTGGGATTAGTCTTCAGGTAACTGTGTAGCAATAATCATAATAATAACGAGAAGCAGCATGGTTCAGTGAAAAGATCCCGGGCTTTGGAGTCAGAGGTCATGGGTTCAAATCCCAGCTCTGCCACTTGTCAGCTGTGTGACTTTAGGCAAGTCACTTAACTTCTCTGGGCCTCAGTTCCCTCATTTGTAAAATGGGGATACAGACTGTGAACCCCACATGGGACCCACCTGATCACCTTGTAACCTCCCCAGCGCTTACAACAGTGCTTTGCACATAGTAAGCGCTTAATAAATGCCATTATTATTATTATTAATGATGGTATTTATTAAGCACTTACTATGTGCCGCACACTGTTCTAAGCACTGAGCACTGTTCTAAGGCAATCAGCGTGGATCAGCAGCTCTACCAATGGCCTGGAGAGCTGAGCATTATATTATATTATGTGGAAGCCCAGCCCTGACTCGTAGAAAGAGGGAGAGAAATCTGGACTTGTGATTTATTTATTTATATTAATTCTGTCTTCCCCTCTAGACTGTAAACTCGTTGTGGACAGGAAATGTGTCTGTTCATTGTTGTACTGTACCCACCCAAGCACTTAGTAAAATGCTCTGCAAGCAGTAAGCACTCAATAGATACAATCGAGTGAATGAATGAATGGAAGTCAAAGGCAAGGCCGTAGTGAACTGTAGGAGACAATTCTCCCCCAATTTGCTTTCCTGCCAACCGCTCTCCATGCAACCTACCCTGGGTATGATTCTCGCTTAGGGTGCGAGAGGTCCTGGGTTCAAATCCTTGACAAACCCAACTTTTAGAGAAGCAGCGTGGCTCAGTGGAAAGAGCAAGGGCTTGGGAGTCAGAGGTCATGGGTTCTAATCCCGGCTCCACCGCTTGTCAGCCTCGTGACTTTGGACAAGTCACTTAACTTCTCTGTGTCTCGGTTACCTCATCTGTAAAATGGCGATTAAGGCTGTGAGCCCCATGGGGGACAACCTGATTAGCCTTGGATGCACCCCAGTGCTTAGAACAGTGTTCTGCACACAGTAAGCACTCAATAAATACAATTGAATGAATGAACAGTGCACATAGTAAGCGCTTAACAAATGTCATCATTAATTAATTAATTAATGCCAGTGAGAGCTGATAAGTAGCAGAATGCAAAGGGAAGCCAGCCCTTCCCATTCCTATTATCCTGGATGATGAGAAGAGAGGCAGACAGAGATTATCCATTGGCAAAATGGGCAGTTAATTCCCATTCATTAATGAACACATGCTTGCCCATGTCCTCCCTCTGGCCTGAAATTCCCTCACCGATCCTATCCAACAGTTTATCTCTCTCCTCACCTTCAAAGCCCTCCTAAAATCACATCTCTTCCAACAAGTCTTCTCTTGGCCCTCATTTTTCCCTTATTCATTCATTCAATCGTATTTATTGAGCACTTTCTGTGTGCAGAGCACTGTACAAGTCGGCAACATATAGAGACAGTGACTATGCAACAACTGGCTCACAGTCTAGCAGGAGGAGACAGACAACAAAATAAAACATGTAGACAGGTGTTAGATGTCCGTATCCCTTAAGCGCAAGCAGCACGGGCTAATGGAAAGAGCACAGACTTGCGAGTCAGAGGACCTGGGTTCTAATCCCAGCTCTGCCACTTGTCTGCTCTGTGACCTTGGGCAAGCCACTTCATTTTTCTGTGTCTCAGTTTCCTCATCTGTAAAATGGGGATGAAGACTGTGAGTTCTATGTGGGACAAGGCCTATGTCCAACCCATTATCTTGTATCTACCTCTGTGCTTAGTAGAGTGCCCGGCACATAGAAAGCACTTAAAAAGTACCACTATTATTTTTATTATATTCATCATCCCCAGCACTTATTTTCATATTCCATAATTTATTTATCTGTAACTTATGTATTTATATTAACGTCGCTCTCCCCCTCTAGTCTGTAATCTCACTGTGAGAAGAGAATGTGTCTACTAACCCCATTGTATTGTAATCTCCAACTGCTTAGGACAGTGTTCTGCTCACGGTAAACACTCGATAAATACCACTGATCAATTGATCGATGATTTGAACTTCCTTGTAATGGATTTATGGTTAGGTCTTATTACCAAAGTGACAGAATGTAATTTAGACATGTGCCCTTAGACTCAAAACAGGAGAAGAGGCTCTCAGTGGGCATTGGCTTTGCTATTGAAAGCTTATCAGATGAAGATGTTTGTATGGTGCAATACTTTTAAAAGGAGAGTTATTTATGTGCTATCCAGGACCTCAAAGTGCACCATTAAACACTATACTCTTCCACCTGTGGTTAAGCCAATAAGATGGCAAATTAATTCATAGCTTTCAGAAAGGGCAAAACCTTTTTAAATAAATGTGATAATGGAAGGTGTAGCCATAAAAGGGTTAAGAAAAGAACACCATTTCCTATGTATTGGCAGATTTGTGGCTAGTAAAGTTCTGAGTTTACCCTCTCTGGACTTGAGTTAATGATTATTAAGGCTGTTTTTGCAAAAAGGATCCTAGTAGATTTTGACCTACGTTAAGCATTAAGGTAAAGGGACAGTTATTCAGAATTTGTCTGATGTTTGCCTGGGAAACAAAATTAGATCACTGTGAAGCAGTTTCTACCAACTTTGATGCTGACAGGCAGTCAATCTCCCCACCTTCAAAACCTTATTAAAAGTGCATCTCCTTCAAGAGGCCTTCCCTGACTAAGCCCTTGTTTCCTCTCCTCCCCCTCCCTTCTAGATTGCCCCTGCACTTCTCATCATCATCAATCGTATTTATTGAGCGTTTGCTGTGTGCAGAGCACTGTACTAAGCACTTGGGAAGTACAAATTGGCAACATATAGAGACAGTCCCTACCCAACAGTGGGCTCACAATCTAAAAGGGGGAGACAGAGAACAAAACCAAACATAGTAACAGAATAAAATAAATAGAATAAATAGAATAGAATAGCTATGTACAAGTAAAATAAATAAATAAATAAATAGAGTAATAAATATGTAAAAACATATATACACATATACAGAAGTATATATACTTCCGTTGGCACACTTTATTTACCCATTTCCCTCAGGCCCGTGGCACTTATGTACATACCTGAAATGTATTTATTCATATCAATGTATGCAGAGAAGCAGTGTGGCCTAGTCAGTATGGGGTTGAGAATCAGAAGGTCCTGGGTTCTGATCCTGCCTCTTCCACTTGTCTGCTGTGAGACCTTGGGTAGGGTCTTAATGGTGATTAAGACTGAGCCCCATGGGGAACAGGGACTTTGTCCAATCCAATTTGCTTGTATGCAACCCAGCGCTTAGTACAGTGGCTGGCACATAGTAGGAACTTAACAAATACCACATTACCCCCCCGCTAGACTGTAATCTGATTGTGGGCAGGGAACCTGTCTACCAACTCTTATACGGTACTCTCCCAAGTGCTTAGTACAGTGCACTATGCACAGTAAGTGCTCAATAAATACCACTGGTTGATTATTCCCTCAAATGCCTACTGCAGTAGGTGCTTAATAAATAATACTAATTGAGATGCAGAAATGCAGCTGAAAAACCTCAACAGGTGGGGAATTTCTCATTTGCATCACTGCAGCTGTCCTGCAGAACCCTTATCAATCACTCAATCAGTTGTATTTGTTGAATGTTTACTGTGTGCGGATCCTAAGCAGTTGGGAGAGTACAATTCATTCATTCATTCAATCGTATTTATTGAGCGCTTACTGTATGCTGAGCTGGACTAAGCACTTGGGAAGTACAAGTTGGCAACATATAGAGACGGTCCCTACCCAGCAGCGGGCTCACAGTCTAGAAGGGGAAGACAGACAACAAAACAAAACATTGGACAGGTGTCAAGTCATCAGAATAAATAGAAATAAAGCTAGATGCACATCATTAGCAAAATAAATAGAATAGTAAATATGTACAAGTAAAATAGAGTAATAAATCTGTGCAAACATGTATACAGGTGCTGTGGGGAGGGGAAGGAGGTAGGGCCGGGGGGAATGGGGAGGAGGAGAGGAAAACAGAGTTGAAGTTGTCCCTACCAAAAGCTCATTGTAGACTAGACAGATTATATTTGTGCACCATGGGTTGGGGTAAATCTTTTTGCTGGGTGTTCTTGGGGATTAGAATTTATCACTTAGGGTGGTTTTTTTGATCTCAGAGCTTCCGTGCCTCACTCTACGCAGAGCTGGGGGAAGATCTCAGTGGAAGATCCATCATGAAATCATACCGCAGAGTGAGGTATTCTGAGCTCAGTGGTTTAAAAGTCAGTCCTGCAGTCTCTCAGGATAGTACTGATTCAAGACCTAATCAACTTTATTCTCTTGCGGAGACCTAAAAAAAATCCCTTCCTGCGTCCTTGCCTAGTTAAGTGTGGATTTGTTGGTTTGAAGTCTTTGCTCAAACCACACTCTCCCAGCTTTCTGTCGGAAGAGCTGAGTTGCATGAGCCAAACCAAAGTTCTTCAGCCAGAAGGTCCACAAAGTGTCCTGACCTCATCAGGCAAAGTTTCTGCAGCCCCACCAAACCTAAAGAAGCATAGCTTAGTGGAAAGGGCATGGGCTTTGGAGTTAGAGGTCATGGGTTCAAATCCCGGCTCCGCCAATTGTCAGCTGTGTGACTTTGGGCAAGTCACTTAACTTCTCTGGGCCTCAGTACCTCATCTGTAAAATGGGGATGAAGACTGTGAGGCCCCCATGGGACAACCTGATCACCTTGTAACCTCTGCAGTGCTTAGAACAGTGCTTTGCACATAGTAAGCGCTTAATAAATGTTCTTCTTCTTCTTCTTCTTCTTCTTATTATTATTATTATTAAAGAGAAATCAAGGGATTGGAGTGTGTGGAGCCACGTTTGGAGCTTCTAAGAAGCCAATCGATCAATCAGTGATAGTTATTGAGCACTTGCTGTGTGCAGAGCACTATAAGTGCTTTGAAAAACAGCATGGTCAAGTGGAAAGAGCATAGGCATGGGGGTCAGAAGATCACGGTTTCTAATCCTGGCTTCGCCACTTGTCTGCTGTGTGACCTTGGGCAAATCAATTGACTTCTCTGGGCCCCAGTTACCTCATCGGTAAAATGAGGATTAAGACTGTAAGCCCCATGTGGGACAGGGACTGTGTCCAACCTGATTACCCTGAATCCACCCCAGTGCTTATTTCAATGCCTGGCACAGAGTAAGCACCTTAACAAATACCACTGTGATTGCCTCGCATGCTTCCACCTGAAGTCAGTCCTGTTAGTCAAAAATAAGAAGAAGCCTCAAGCCTAGTGTATAGAGCATGGGCCCGGGTGTCATTCAATCATTCAATCATATTTATTGAGTGCTTACTGTGTGCAGAGTCAGGAGGACCTGGGTTCTAAATCCAGCTATGCCACTTGTCTGTCAGTGGATCAATAAATCACATTAATTGAGCTCATCTTGGGCAAGGAAAGCATCTTTTTATTGTTATATGGTACTCTCCAAAGTGCTTAGTACAGTGCTTTGTACACCGTAAGTGCTCAATACGTACTACTGAATGAATTAATGAACTGATTGAGCACTTACTGTGTGCAGAGCACTGTACTAAGCACTGGGGAGAGTACTACAGATACATTCCCTGTGCACTACAAGCTTACAGTATAGGGGGGAGACAAACACTAATATAAGTAAATAAAATCACAGATATGTAAATAAGTGCTATGGAGCTGGGAAGGGGGATGAATAAAGGGAGCAATCAGTGTGTTGCAGAAGGGAGTGGGAGAAGAGGAAAGGAAGACTTAGTCAGGGAAGGCCTCTTGGAGGAGATGTGCCTTAGATAAGGCTTTGAAGGTGGGGAGAGTCATTGTCTGTAGGATATGAAAAGGAAGAGTGTTACACACCAGAGGCAGGAGGTGGGTGAGAGGTCAGTGGCAAGACAGATGAGATAGAGTGACAAAGTTGACATTAGTCTAGACTGAGAGCCCATTTCTAGACTGTGAGCCCGCTGTTGTGTAGGGACCATCTCTATGTGTTGCCAACTTGTACTTCCCAATCGCTTAGTACAGTGTTCTGCACACAGTAAGCTCTTAATAAATACGATTGAATGAATGAATTAGGGGAGCGAACTGTGCAGGCTGGGTTGAAGTAGGAGAGTAGTGAAGTGAGGTAGGAGGGAGCAAGGTGATTGAGTGTTTTAAAGCCGATGGTAAGGAGTTTCTGTTTGATGTAGAGGTGGATGGGCAACCATTGGAGGTTCTTGAGAAGCAGAGTGAAATAATAATAATAATAATGGCATTTATTAAGCGCTTACTATGTGCAAAGCACTGTTCTAAGTGCTGGGGAGATTACAAGGTGATCAGGTTGTCCCACGGGGGGCTCACGGCCTGAACATTTTTATAGAAAAATGATCTGGGCAGCAGAGTGAAATATGGATTGGAGTAGGGAGGGACAGGAGGCAGGGAGGTCAGCAGGAGACATACAGTATTCAAGGTGGGATAAGATAAATGCTTGGATTAATGTGGTAGCAGTTTGGATGGAGAGGAAAGAGCAGATTTTAGTGATGTAGCGAAGGCCAAACTGACAGGATTTAGGGATGGATTGAATACGTGGGTTGAATGAAAGATAGGAGTGAAAGATAACGTCGAAGTTACAGGCTTGTGAGACAGGAAGGATGGTGGTGTCATCTACAGTGAAATTCAGGGTTTGGGTGGGAAGATAAGGAGCTCTGTTTTAGACATGTTAAGTTTGAGGTGATGGTGGGACATCCACGTAGAGATGTCTTGGAGGCAGGAGGAAATGAGAGATTGCAGAGAGGGAGAGAGATCAGGGCTGGAGATGTAGATCCTTATAGAGATGGTAGTAGAAGCCATGGGAGTGAATGAGTTCTCCAAGGGAGTGGGTGTGGATGGAGACTAGAAGGGGACCAAGAACTGAACCGTGAAGGACCCTGACATTTAGGGGATCGGAGGCGGAGGAGGAGCCTGAGAAAGAGATTGAGAATGAGTGACCAGAGAGATGGGAAGAGAACCCAAGAGAAGACAATGTTGGTAAAGCCGAGGTTGCGTGGCATTTCCAGAAGGGGACGATTGAAAGTGTCAAAGACACCTGAGAGGTCGAGGGGAATTAGAGTAGAAGCCACTGTATTTGTCAAGAAGGAGATCACTGGTGATCTCTGAGAGGGCAAGGGCGGGAATCACGTCCACCAACTCAACTATGTTGGACTCTCCCCCGAACCTCTGTTCATTGAAAGCGGCATGGCATAGTGGATAGAGCACAGAGCTGGGAGTCAGAAGGTGATGAGTTCTAATCCCGGCTCTGCCACCCGTCTGCTGTGACACCTTGGGCAAGTCACTTCACTTCTCTGGGTCTCAGTTCCCTCATCTGTGAAATGGGGATTGAGACTGTGAGCCCCACGTGGGACAGGGGTTGTGTTCAACCCGATTTACTTGTATCTATCCCAGTGCTTAGAACCACACAGTGCCTGGCACATAGTAAGTGGTTAACAAATGCCAAGATCATTATTATTGTTATTATTATTACTCTCCCAAGCATTTGCTGTTGTGCTCTGCACACAGTAGGGGCTCAATAAATACCACTGATTGATTGACTGATTGGTGTTTTTTTTTATCCACTGTTTAAAAACAATTTGAGGTGAAACCTGGTATTTTAGGATCAGTATTTCACTAACAGAAAGGTAGTACTTGTCAAGGAGAGGGAGATGATAGAGGAAAGAAGTCCTTCAGAATTAGAATGGCCAGGGTCCGCCCTGGGTTTTTTTGTTTACCTCGGTAAAAGAGGTGGGATTACTGCCCCATGTTGAAGAAACAGTCCAGATTGACCTTTGCCATTTCAAACAACCCTAAAATTGGAAGTAGTTAAAATAGCACAAGTTTTCTTTTCTAAGTTACAACCTCAAAATCATCTTGTCCCTGTTTCTTCACCAAACTGTATTTTCGACCAAAGAAGGGTACACTTTTTTCAGCCAAAATGAGTCTTTTTTGTTTTGCTTTTAAATTCCTGGTGCTTGCCACAAGTCAGGAGACTAGGAAACGCCACCACTGATTAAATTCTGTGCCACTGGAGCACTTGGGCAGTTGTCAACAAGATGTACATAAAACCAACCCTACCAGCCAGGTACTTTCTGCTATAACAAACATAAAATGCAGATCCAAGTAATGAAAATTCCTTTTCCTCCCATTCCCCAATGCACACGCTTCACATTAGTGTACTTTGGGAGTGTTTTCTCTCCCATCAGGAGTTGTATGAAATCTTTTTCCATGATCTGGAGCTGTGTTGAAGACACAACCATTCCACTCTCTCTTAAATCTTCACTGTCATCTCCCTTGAGCTTTCCCCAAACCAATAATTCTCTGGCAGGATGTGTCAAACGTATGTGCCAAACTCCAGTTCAACAGGAATGAAAATGGGATTTTGTAAAATCAGTTTCACAGTCTTCACCAGCTCTCTGAACCACGAACGAGAACCACACGATCAACTTTTATCTAACCCAGCGCTTAGAACAGTGCCTGGCACATAGTAAGTACTTAATAAGTACCATCATTTTAGAGAAGCAGCATGGTTTAGTGGATACAGCCTTGGAGTCAGAAGGACTTGGGTTCTAATTCTGGCTCCATTACATAATTACTTAATTTCTCTGGGCTTTAATGACCTCATCTGTAAAGTGGGGATTGAGAGTGTGAGCCCCGTGTGGGACAGGGGCTGTGTCCAACCCGATTTACTTGTATCCACTCCAGCGCTTAGAACAGTGCTTGGCACATAGTAAGCGCTTAACAAATACCATAATCATTATCATTAAACGGTCTATGTCACCAGGTTTATGATGGGGCTGGGGTGTGGTGAATCCAGTCTCCAGGACACCTTCCCTGCCTAAGCCCTTCTTTCCTCTTCTCCCACTCCCTTCTGCATCACCCTGACTTGCTCCCTCTATTCTCCCCACACACACAAGCCCCACAGTACTTATGTACCTATCTGTAATTTATTTTTTTATATTAATGTCTGTCTCCCCCACTCTAGGCTGTAAGCTCATCATGGGCAGGGGATGTGTCTGTTTATTATTTTATTCTACTCTCCCAAGCGCTTAGTACAGTGCTCTGCCACAGCAAGCTCACAAGAAATATGATTGAATGAATGAATGAAAGAAATCCAGGCTGTCTTGAGAAGGGCTGGACCCCTTTTACACTCACTACTAAGGCAGATGCCAATAAGAAAATGAAGATGTCGGCCCAGGGTGTTATAACAGCACAGGAACCTTGTCAGAATTAGAAATCATGCCGTCCCCTCCCATTGCGAATAGGAAACTGATACTGAGACGATACGAGAAGGAGCATGGCCAAGCGGAAAGAGCACGGGCCTGTAAGGACGTGAGTTCTAATTCTGGCTCGGACACTTGTTGGCTGTGTGACTTGGGGCCAGTCACTTCACTTCTCTGTGCCTCAGTTCCCTCATCTATAAAATGGGGATTAAGACTGTGAGCCCTATGTGGAACAGGGACTGTGTCCAACCTGATAATCTTGTATCTAACCCAGCACTTAGAACAGTGCCTGGCATAGAGTAAGCGCTTAACAAATACCACAATTATTATTCATTATTCAGTCAGTATTCATTATTATTACCGCCTACCAGTCAGCCATTGAGACTGTGGGGAATTTTAGGAGACCTCTCCCCCAGTTGGCTTGATGAGAGCGACTCACGTCTAAGAAATAGTTTCTCCAAAGCAAATAATGCTTTCTCACATTGTGCCTCTCCTCAACAGGGATGCCTATAGGAGCCTGAAAGAGGAAATGCCGATAAAGTAAGTGACACATGGTAGGAACCAAGGCTAAGGAGATGCAAGCTTGAACTTTGACAGACCAGCATGGCCTTTGACAGTCAGGAATGTGGGTGGCTGTTGTAGCTCAGAGGTTTCAGAAAGACCATGATAACAGGAGACAAGAGTTGAGCACAGGGTCAAACGCTCAGAAAGAAAATGCTACAGCATGGCAAAGGAAGGTTTTTTTCACATGTGCTCAATGGAAAGGGACTGCTACCCATGTGTCAGTCCTTTCTTTCATTCAGTCATATTTATTGAGCACTTACTGCAAGCAGAGCACTGTACTCTGTATTGGGAAAGTACAATACAACAATAAATAGTGACGTTCCTGGCACACAAGACGTTCACAGTCTAGAGGGCCATGCTTCTGACCAGGGATAAGAATTTCAGCATTAGAATCATCACCTTCAGTCACGAAGGGCAGATACAGCAATCCAGGTGTATAATTTTCTCCTTTTGTCACTCTTTTGTAATTGTTGGGGGGGGGGGGGGAGACGGGGAAGGAAGAGCAGGAGAAGGAGGATGAGGAGGTGTAATAGTATTCATTAACTACAGACAGTTTGCAGAGCACTGTACTAAGTGCTGGAAGAGAATACGGAGGTGGAAATTGGATACAGTCCCTGTCCCTCGGGAGGCTCACAAAATAGGAGTATTATTGAATTTTAATGAGAGTATTCCTTCCAGCATCAGCATACTTCCATTGGCTTCAATATCTTCCCCTCCCTGTGAGATATTTTCACTGACCTGTAGAAAGTGATTACAGCCCATTTCAATTTAGCGTAGATAAGGTTAGCCTAGAGAAGCAGTGTGGTTCAGTGGAAAAAGCATGGGCTTTGGAGTCAGAGGTCATGGGTTCAAACCCCGGCTCTGCCACTTGTCAGCTGTGTGACTTTGGGCAAGTCACTTCACTTCTCTGGGCCTCAGTTACCTCATCTTTAAAACGGAGATAAAGACTTGTGAGCCCCCAGTGGGACAACCTGATCACCTTGCAACCTCCCCAGTGCTTAGAACAGTGCTTTTCACATAGTAAGTGCTTAATAAATGCCATTATTATTATTATTATTATTATTATTATTATTATTATTATTATAAGGGAAGAGCTCCCCTCTCAGGGTCGCACTGGAGAGTTGCCAGTACTCTACCAGTCTTGACTACGGGAGGAAGAGTCAAGCAGAGGCATATCCATTCCATTCCTAGCTTGGACAGTGGCTAGTGAGAGGAAGGCAATCTGCTACAAGTCAAAACTCACCTGTGCTGGGCAGGAGCCGCGTGGGAGAAAGTCGAGGGCGGAGACTCAAGTTGACTGCGAGGAAGGAAGAGATGGTGAACCACTTCTATATTTTTACCAAGAAACTCTATGGATCCACCACCAGGAAGGTTGCAGATGGAGAACGGGGCGTTCTGGGAGAGATGTGTCCGTGGTATCACTATGGGTCGGAAACGACTCGACGGCATAAGACAAGAGGGAAGATCTGTTAGCATAGACATCTCTAAAATATTAGCACAGGAAGTCTTTTTGTGGAAGAAGATGCAAAAGATAACATTTTGAAGATGAATTTTTACTGTGTGCCAAGCGCAGGGGTAGATATGAGATAATCAGGTTGGACACAACCCCTGAGAAAACTGAGGCACGGCAAAGTTGTGTGATTTGCCCAAGTTCACACAGCAGGCAAGTGGGCAGAGTCAGAATTAGAACACAAATCCTCTGACTCCCAGACTCCGGCTCTTTCCACTAGATCCCATCGCAGCTCAAAGAAAACAATGGATGAGTCTTGGTCCTGGAACTTCATTTAATCATTATAATAATTGTGGTGTTTGCTAAAGCGCTTACTAAGTGCCAGGCACTGTACTAAGCACTGGGGTGGACACAAGTAAATCAGGTTGGACATAGTCCCTGTCCCACGTGGGGCTCACAGTCTCAATCCCGATTTTACAGATGAGGGAACTGAGGCACAGAGAAGTGAAGTGAGTTGCCCAAGGTCACACAGCAGACAAGTGCCAGATCCAGGATTAGAACCCATGGCCGTCTGAGTCCCAGGCCTGTGCTGTAACCACTACACCATGCTGCTCCTCAGTTCTGCTTAATAAGTTTTTTCATTACGTGATTCAGATGTTACACAATGGAAGAATTAGGGAACATTTCTCCCACACATGGGTCAGAACTGGGTTTCCCAAAATCCACGAGTTGGCATTAAGCAAATTCTGTGAAGAAAGAATGGGTTGTGTGTGCACAGATGGCTTTAGGCCAGACATGTGACTGTTTAGCTTCCTAGTCTCTGTCTCAGACTTACTGTACTGTACCAGAAATGTTAAGTTTTTTTGTGTGTTTTGCAACTTTACAGAATTTAATATAGCAAAGTAACAACGAGGGACAAGGATGGAATGGGGTCCAGGTGAACACTGCAGGAATATAGGCATTTATATCAAAAAATGTCAGTCATGGTAGCATTTTTGCTTTCCAAAGTCGATATATTTATCATCATTACTATTATTATTAGAGAAGCAGCAAGGCTCAGAGGAAAGAGCACGGGCTTTGGAGTCAGACGTCATGGGTCCAAATTCTGTCTCCACCAGTCAGCTGTGTGACTTGGGCAAGTCACTTAACTTCTCTGTGCCTCAGTAACCTCATCTGGAAAATGGGGATTAAGACTGTGAGCCCCCTGTGGGACAACCTGATCACCTTGTAACCTCCCCACCGCTTAGAACAGTGCTTTGCACATAGTAAGTGCTTAATAAATGCCATCATTATTATTATTATTATAATTCAGCATGCTCTGAGGTTCTCCTGTCCTGTTAGGGGTCTATGGTGAGTGAAGCTGTTGGAGAGCAGCCCCAAAAGGAGTGACTTTATGCTCCCAGCTGGACACCCAGTGGGCACCTCATAGAGTTGGGACCATCTTGGGCCTCCCCCCGTTGCCCCCCGAAAAAGTGAAAAACATTCAGTGAATCCAACTTGAGGGAGGAGTGGCTTCTGTTATATTGAAATCTCGTGAGTGCTTATTACAGTGCTCTGCACACAGAAAGCCTTCAGTAAATATGACTGAGTGAATAAGCACTCAGTAAATACATTGACTGATTGACAGATAGAAGTCAGTTGTTTTCAAGCACTTTCAGTCGAAAGGGAGGAGAGGGGACGTCACTTTTGAAAAGATATTTCTGCTCCAAAGGCTTCCGGAAATGCCAACGCAGCAAACTCTTATTTAGGTTGCGGAAGAACCAAATATGCTGCTGTGATTTCTGGAAACCAAGAAGCTTGGAGAGAAATTCCTGTCTTCGAAAAGAAAACCAGCAGCTTGGGGAATTTATTTTTTGAAAAGAAAATAGAGTTCAGCCAGTAAGCAATGCTAACCAAACAGCGACGAGGGAAGGCAGGCCTGCAGGGCTAAATCCTCTTTTACAAAGCCACAGCTGAGGCGCTCAGACAGGCTTCGAATATGTGATGTATTTCCATTAGGAAATGATGTTTAATGATATGTGCTTTTTCCCACACAAATAGACTGGACCGGTTATCTTAGCCAGGCATTTCCTGGGTCCCTAGTCCCCCGGAAGGCTCACCCCCACCATGAGGAATTAGCTAACATGTGTAGCAAGCAGTTTTAAGGGCAACCTCTTTTGGTTTTTAGTCACACTGTCCATATTTGGAAATCCTTATCTGAGGGCTAACTCCCTCAATTAGAATGTTTTTCAGGATCTGTTAGGAGGGGCGTGACAGTTTCAAGACTCAATAATGCCCAACTCACAATGGCAGTAGGTAGGAATCCCTCCAAATGAAGTTGGTGAGTTTAAATCCAGGCCTGCAGTTGGCTATCCGTAACCTTCGTGAATTTTTGACTTCCCATTGTGGCTGTGGGGAGGGGGAAAATAATGAGAAAATTCTCTCACGCCTACGGTAGGGGACTCCAAATCACCCCTTAATTGCAAACCTTAAAGCTGGGGAAACTGTTGCCTAAAACTGCCTGAAACAGGAATCAAAGGGTCATTAGTTCATAAAGCCTGACAAAAGAGAAGAAAAAGGAAAAAAAGGGCCAGTTCACAAAACTAGTTCTTTAGACCAACTTTTTCTGCTTCCCAGAAGTTCCTGAGTAGAAAAATGAATAATACCAGCATTCTTTCCTGTTCAGCTACAATAAATATCAGCTCCCCTTGAGCAAGGGCTGAAAGACTATTTGGAAATCTGACTTTATGCGTTCCCTCACAATCCCCCCGACTCCTCTCCTCCCTCCCGCCGCCCCCCAGCCTCCCAAGCAGAATAGTTTTGAAATATATCTGAGCAAGAAGATTACTTGAACTTCAGGAACCCACTCTAGCAACGAACAGCCCTCACTGTCAGGAAGATGTTCCTTAGTTTTTATAAATATTTAAGTCCCCTGTCTCACGGCTTCTTGTTCCGTCCTCGGTGAAGATGGAGAACATATGGTCCCCATCCTCCAAACGATAACACTCTCCGTCCTGGCGGGCTGATGTCATGACGTGTCCAGAAGAACCACTTATCAATATGGGGATCCCAGCAATGAGTTCGCAAAGTCGTTCCAGATGATTTGTGAGGTCAGGCGTGATGACCTCGCAGCGCACGGAGCCCCGGGCTTGCTGATTCTCAGGGCCTCTTGAAAGTAGTGGATTCAGGAAGAATAATGTGAGGAAAAGTCTCCAGTTAATAATGACGGCATTTGTTAAGCCCTTACTTTGTGCCAAGCACTGTTCTAAGCACTGGAGTAGAGGTTATCAGGTCGGATGCAGGACCTGTCCTGCATGTGGATCACACTCTTAATCTCCATTTTGCAGATGAGGGAAATGAGGCACAGAGAAGGTCACATAGGCACTTGATATAGTGCTCTAAGTGCTTAGTACAGTGCTCTGCGCACAGGAAGCGCTCAATAAATACGATTGAATGAATGAATGAGGTGGCGGAGCTGGGATTAGAACCCAGGTCCTTCTGGCTCTTAGGCCAGAGCTCTCTCCTTTCCACTCTGACCTATAGGTTTCAGATGGGAGTTGCTCCTTCACTGAATTCCCAACCTATTATCAGCTCCATGAGGGCAAGGATCATGTCTACTAATAATAATAGTAATAATAATTACAGTATTTGTTAAACGCTTACTCTGTGCCAAGCAATGTTCTAAGCGCTGGGGTAGATATAATTTATTCAGGTTGTCCCACTTGGGGCTCACAGTCTTCATCCCCATTTTACAGATGAGGGAACTGAGGCACAGAAAAGTTAAGTGGCTAGCCCAAAGTCACCCAGCGGCGGAGCTGGGATTAGAACCTGCATCCTCTAACTCCGAAGCCCATGCTCTTTCCACTAAGCCACGCTGCTTTGTGTTATATTGTACCCTCTCCAGCACATAGTATTGTGCTCTGCAAACTGTAAGCCCTCAGTAAATACCATTGATTGATTAATTGATTGATTGCCACCACTTCATTGGCTCAAGTAGCTAGTGGGCAATAGACTCTCTCAGGTCCCCAGCATCAGGAGTCAGGAAACCTGGGCTCTAATCGTGGCTCTTCCATTTGCCTGCTGTATGACTTCAAACAAGTAACTTAACTTCTCTGTGCCTCAGTTTCCACATTGGTAAAAATGGGGTAAGACCCCTGTTCTCCTTCCCCTTTAGACTGTGAGCCTCATGTAGGGCAGAGACTGTGTATGATCTGCTTATATTGTATCTACCCCAGTGCTTAGTACAGTACTTGTCACTGCTACTACTACTAGGACTCTTCTATTTCCCCTTTCTCTCACAGACCCCATTATCGAAGGTTCTCTCCTCATACCACCCACGGCACTTATGTCCATATCTGTAGTTAATTTATTTATATTTATATCTGTCTCCCCCTCTAGACTGTAAACTCGTTGTGGGCAGGGAATGTGTCTGTTTATTGTTATATAGTACTCTCCCAAAGCACTCAGTGTGGTGCCTTGTACACTTAATAATAATAATAATAATAATGACGGTATTTGTTAAGCGCTTACTATGTGCCAAGCACTGTTCTAAGCACCGACGGTAATCAGATTATCCCACATGGGGCTCACAGTCTTAATCCCCATTTTCCAGATGAGGTAACTGAGGCACAGAGAAGTTAAGTGATTTGCCCAAAGTCACACAGACTTTGAGCCCATTGTTGGGTAGGGACCGTCTCTATATGTTGCCAACTTGTACTTCCCAAGCGCTCAGTCCAGTGCTCTGCCCACAGTAAGCGCTCAATAAATACAATTGAATGAATGAATGATAAGAGAAGCAGCATGGCTCAGTGGAAAAGAGCATGGGCTTTGGAGTCAGAGGTCATGGGTTCAAATCCCAGCTCCGCCAATTGCCAGCTGTGTGACTTTGGGCAAGTCACTTAACTTCTCTGTCCCTCAGTTCCCTCATCTGTAAAATGGGGGTTAAGACTGTGAGCCCCCCGTGGGACAACCTGATCACTCTGTAACCCCCCCCCCAGTGCTTAGAACAGTGCTTTGCACATAGTAAGCGCTTAATAAATTCCATTATTATTATTATTATTATTAAGTGGCAGGGCCAGGATTAGAACCCATGACCTCTGACTCCCAAGCCCGCACTCTTTCCTCTGAGCCATGCTGCTTCTTGAATGAACAAATGGTGAGTGCTTACCATATACCACGGTTATTATTTTGATAATTAGATGAAAGACTGCAGGGGTCTGTATCATCCATGTCTAAATGCTGTCTGCTTGTGAGTTCCTTTATGACCTTGTGTAGTCGATCCACCACAATGGAAAGTCTCAGGATTTCTCTGGACTGTAAGCTCATTGTTGACGGGGAATATCTCAGTTCATTATTATATCGTACGCTCCCAAGTGCTTAATACAGTGCTTAGCACACAGTAAGTGCTCAATAAATACAGTTGAATGAATGAATGAATTCTCCCGCCACCCATCACACATGCCATGACGGGAAGCTCTTTGGGGACAGTGAACGTTTCTACCAACTCTATTGTACTGTACTCTCCCAAGGGTTTAGTACAGTGCTCTGCGCACAATAAGCACTCGATGAATACCACCGATCGATCGACAGATTAAGCATTTGTTTTTAATAGTATTTGTTTAGCACTTACTGTGTGTTAAACACACACCTAAGTGCCCTTTAGACTATAAACTCATTGTGGGCAGGGAACATGTCTACCAACTCTGTTGCACTGTATCTTCCAATCACTTAGTACAGTGCTGTGCACACAGTAGGCACTCAATAAATTCCATTGATGATAATGATAATTCTGGGGTAGTTGAACATAGCCTCTGTCCCACGGGGAGCTCACCGTCTAAATTCGAGGAAAGAAGATTTAATCCCCATTTTGCAGATGAGGTAACTGAGGCACAGAGAAGTTAAGTGACTTGCCCAAGGTCATATAGCAAGCAACTGACAGAGCTGGGATTAGCACCCAAGTCCTCTGACTCCAGACCCATGATCTTTCCACTAGGCCATACTGCTTCTCCGAGCTTCAGCTCGTATTTAGCTTGTGCAAATGCTGGAAAAATTTCACGATGGAGGACTACTGCTCCAGCACTCTGAACTAAGAATATTGATCTGTTTTAGCTCCCAGGCTGCAACTATCTCTCCAATAATAAATCATTTCTTCAAAAATCTTGGGACTAGTTTACAGCGTCACCGACAAAATTATTTTAAGGAGAGTGGGCACTAAAGGTCATCTAGAGCTCAGCAGGATTATTTCTTTTATCAAACCTCCCAGCAGAGAAGAAAACAGTCAGTTTGTTATGGTTTTCGCATTGCCCTGCGGAATCTGGCCTTTTGAGACTTCTTCAAAGCCCAGTCGCTGGGGGCAAGGGACTGGTTAATATGTAATTGATTGCAGACATTCAAGGCATTATAAGAAATTTCATCTTTCTGAGTCATGGGTGTTCACTCTCCAAGGTTGCTGACTGGCTGACCAGGTTGCCGGCTGGGCAGCAAACAAATGTTTTGGGGCGATTTAATTTATTTCCCTTATTTAATAGTTGCAATCTCCTGCCTCCACTGTCGAGTCCGTTGAGAATAGTGTGTGGCATATCCTATGCCCAGATAAACCTTAGCATTCTGGAATCTCATCAGGCAAGTCCTCTGCATAGATAATAATAATAATAACAATAATAATAATAATAATAATGGTATCTGTTAAGTCCTTACTATATGCCAAACACTGTTCTAAGTGCTATAACCTAAGTGCTAGTGTTCTAAGTTATCTAAGACCTTAGCATTCTGGAATCCCATCAGGCAAGTCCTCTGCATAGGTAATAATAATAATATGTTGCCAACTTGTACTTCCCAAGCACTTAGTACAGTGCTCTGCACACGGTAAGCACTCAATAAGTACGATTGATGATGATGATGATGATGATGATGAATAATAACGGTATTTGTTAAATCCTTAGTACATGCCAAGCACTGTTCTAAGTGCTGATAGATACAAGGTAATCAGGTTGTCTAACTGTGGGGCTAACAGTCTTAATCCCCATTTTACAGATGAGGTCACTGAGTTATAGAGAAGTTAAGTGACTTTGCCCAAGGTCACACAGCTGACAAGTGGCAGAGCCAGGATTAGAACCCATGACCTCTGACTCTCAAGCCCAGGGCGTCAGGATGGGTAAGGAAACTCCTTGCCTATTTAACTCTATATGACTTGAGATATAAAAGCCAGTTTGAAATGAATCCCTTGCTGGAATTCTTCTTTGAAGAGTTGGGTGACCAGGCCCCCGGTATTAGAGAAGTAGGGTGGCTTAGTGGATAGAGCCCAGGAGTGGGAGTCAGAAGGACCTGGGTTCTAATCCTGGCTCCACCGTGTCTGCTGTGTGACTTTGGGCAAGTCACTTAACTTCTCTGGGCCTCAGTTATCTCAACTGCAAAAACGGGATTAAGACCCTTGTGGGGCTCCCCTTCTAGACTGTGAGCCCATTGTGAACAGGGAATCTAAGCGCTTAGTACAGTGCTTTGCACATAGTAAGTGCTCAATAAATACTATTTAATGAATGAACAAATGTGGGACAGGGACTATGTCCAAATGATGAACTTGGATCTACCCCAGTGCATAGAACGGTGCTTGGCATATTGTAAGTGCTTAGCCAGTACCATTTGATTATTATTTATTATTAATTATACTGAACAACCGATTTTCATCTGGCCTGTCCCCCGACTGACTCCGACATGGAACCAGGCATTCTTATGTCCATTTTTAAAATTTGGGGAACAGGGCCTCACTCCGCGGAAGCTCCCGCCGCTGAGTTCTGCGGCCCCAAACCTGGGAACAAACCTCATACAGACCTGTGGAGTGAGGTGGGATGGCGCAAAGGCTCTGGAACGATTGGGAAACCAAGGGAAACGATCCAGTTGAGGCCTAACAAAACGGTGGCCACTGTCCTCTCATCACTTCCCAAGCGCTTAGTACAGTGCTCTGCACACAGTAAGCGCTCAATAAATACGATTGATGATGATGATGATCACGCTGCTTGCCGGCGTGGTGGGTGTGATGTCACGTGCTTCTTGGCTTGCGTTTCTTGGCAGCGCTGTCGCAGGCGATCCTGCTGAAGAGTGAAACACCGCAGGTAGAGTTCATTACAATACCTTAGTGGACACGTTATTCCAAATGGGTTACTGGGCAGGTGAGTGGGTCAGAGCGCCATTTCCATTTTGAAAAAGGAGTCGGCTACTGATCCATTAGAAAGCTAAATAAGCACTTTGGCGGTGCGTTAATTCTTTGGGAACGCTTGAATCCAATTTTGGAGGTCCTGCAGCAGTAATTTAAAAATCAGAGAATCATGGAGGAGGAAGTCATTTCGTCCGCTAACACTCTGACCTGAATCACCTAACTTGTTCTAAAAGATATCATCTGTGGTATTTATTGAGTGCTTACTACATGCAGGGCACTGTACTAAGCACTTGAGAGAGTACAATACAACAGGGCTGGATAGGGCTTCTTGGGCCTAAAATGTTCAGATGACTGATGTCAAAGGTAGTTTTGGGCTTCAATTATCCAGTTGGCTTGAAAGTCTTTGACCCATACAACAGAGAATAAGTACCCTCCTCAAGTTCCTTGAGGGACAGGAGGTGTTAGGTCTTTTTTTCATGGTATTTGTTAAGCACTTCCTTATAAACCTGGCACTAAATTAAGCACTGCGGTAGGAAAAGACTAATCAGGTTGGACACAGTCCCTGTCCCACAGAAGACTCAGAGTCTCAATCCCCATTTTACAAAGGAGGGACTGAGGCACAAAAGTTAAATGACTTGCCCAAGGTCACCCAGCAGGTAAGTGGCTGACCTGGGATTAGAACCCAGGTCTTCTGGTTCCCAATCCATCAGTACCATCCCTTTTACACAATTCTTGGGATGGAGTGCGGCAGAGATGAATGCTGTCATTTTCCTGGATGATCCAGAATTTTACTTTATATTTATTTTAATGAAATTAATTCACTGAAGCCTAATTTACTTCTAGAATTCATCTTTTCCTCTCCATCAAAATGGCTACTAGGCTGGTCCAGGTACTAGTTGTCATAGAGAAGCAGCGTGGCTCAGTGGAAAGAGCACGGGCTTTGGATCAGAGGTCACGTGTTCAAATCCCGGCTCCACCAATTGTCAGCTGTGTGAACTTTGGGCAAGTCACTTCACTTCTCTGTGCCTCAGTTACCTCATCTGTAAAATGGCGATTAAGACTGTGAGCCCCCCGTGGGACAACATGATCACCCTGTAACCTCCCCAGTGCTCAAAACAGTGCTCTGCACATAGTAAGTGCTTAATAAATGCCATTATTATTATTATTACCAGGCTTGACTTCTGCATCACCTTCCTCACAAATGTCTCTGTCTCTACCCTCTCCAATTCATTCTTCACTCCGCTGCCTGGATCATTTTTTTTTTTCTAAAATGGAGTTCTCCGCAAGTTCCAGACTCCTCAAAAACCATCCACCGCTGCCCACTCCTTTCCACGCCAAGCAGAAACTCTTGAGAGTTGGTATTAAGGCATTCATTCAGCTCGTTCTGTCTTATTCATTCACTCTCTTCTCCCACTACACCCCACCAGTGCTCTTTATTCCTTTCAAGCTAACCTTTTCATCTTTCCTGCCTCTTACCTCTCCTTGAAAGTGTCTGGCATCTAGTAAGTGCTTAACAAATGCCACAATTATGGCTCTACCTCTAGCTCAATACATATGTGCCCAGTATAATGAGGTGAACTCAGTAAGCGCTCACTAAATACTACTGAGTGCAGCTCTCCCATGCAGCAAAGCAGCAAAGTAATGAAATGCCTCCAGCTTAGAGGCCTATGAGATTTCCAAGTCCAGAAATGCAGACTGCAGGTCAGCAAAGCTTTCAAGCTCCATCTCATCCAGCTGCAACCTTCAAAAGGCCCTGATACAAACCAGGAAAGATCCTCTCCAACCTCTCTATCTTTCTCTCCCTCTCTGCTCCCTCTTTCTCACTTTTTCACATCCTCTTTCTCCATCCCCTCCTTCTCCACCATCTCTCTCTGGCTCCTCCCTCTCTACACCCTCTCTGTCCCTTCCCCCTTCAATAATAATAATAATAATGGTATTTGTAAGCGCTTACTATGTGCCAAGCACTATTCTAAGTGCTAGGGGAGATACGACGTAATCCGATTGTCCCACGTGGGGCTCAATCTCTTCACCCTCCTTCTGTCACCTCCCTCCCTCTGTCCCCTATCTCTCTGCCCCCTCCCTCTCAGCAAGCTCACAGAACAAGGAAGCAAAAGTTTTGAGTTTTCTATGCCTGAAAAGCGGCTTGAGGAGATTCGTTGCAAGTGGCTGGAATTGTTTAGAAGCACAATCTTTTTCACAGAGATTAAATCAAAAGTCAATAACCCCAGTGATGAAGAGGAGTAAACTGACAGGGATAGAGATGATTCTTTGAGCGGTGAGAAACCTGGCTCTACTTTTAAGCCTGCATTACCTGTCTTATCATATTCCCAACGAAGCGTTATGGAAATTCCCCATAAATTACTTCCGATCAAAGCCATTGCAGTGAGTTCCGGAAGTGACTAATGAACGACACCTGTGGGGTTGAAAACGGGGCTGATGATTTCCACGCTTCATTTGACTTGGCATAAACTCTCTCCTTAAATTGGGATTGATAACGTCATAAAGCCAATCCATCAGAAGCAACGGAAGAAGGCAGCACGTACCGTCTGTTGGTAAACATCCGCTAGCTAGGGCTCCTCTGAAGGGAAAAACAATTTTGCAGTGAGGAGTCATCTGACTGGAATTTGTCAATCCTTAATCTCCCGCTACAGGAAGTTAGGCATTCCATATAGGCCGGCACCCCTGGAAGACTCATAGAGTTTGGAGCAGCACGGCCTTGAGGAAGGAGCACGAGCCTGGGAGTATGAGGAACTGAGTTCTAATCCTGGCTCTACCATTGTGTGACCTTGGGCGAGTCACCTAACTTCTCCGGACCGCAGATTCTCCAACCGTTAAATGAGGAGTGAATGCCTGTTCTCTCTCCCGCTTAGACTGTGAGTCCCTTGTGGTACAGGGTCTGTGCCCAACATGATTATCTTGAATATTCCCCATGGATCAGTCAGTCATTTGTATTATTATGCACTTACTGTGTGCAGAACACTGTACTAAGCACTTGGTGGAGTACAATATAACATAGCAAACACATTTTCTGCACACAATCAAGCATATTTATTGAGTGCTTACTGTGTGCACAGCACTGTACTATGCCCTTGGGAAGTACAAGTTGGCAACATATAGAGACAGTCCCTACCCAACAGTGGGCTCACAGTCTAGAAGGGGGAGACAGACAACAAAACAAAGCGTATTAACAAAATAAAATAAATAGAATAGATATGTACAAGTAAAATAAATAGAGTAATAAATACGTACAAACATATATACATATATGCAGGTGCTGTGGGGAAGGGAAGGAGGTAAGGCGGGGGGATGAAGAGGGGGAGGGGGAGGAAGGGGAAGGAATGAGTTTACAGTCTAGAGGAAGCACCGACATTCATTCATTCATTCATTCAATCGTATTTATTGAGAGCTTACTGTGTGCAGAGCACTGTACTAAGTGCTTGGGAAGTACAAGTTGGCAACATATAGAGACGGTCCCTACCCAACAGTGGGCTCACAGTCTAGAAGGGGGAGACCGAGAACAAAACAAAACATATTATCAGAATAAAATAATTAGAAGAAATATGTACAAATAAAATAGAGTAATAAATACATACAAACATATATTCATTCGTTCATTCATTCATTCAATCGTATTTATTGAGTGCTTACTCCTTAATGATGATGGCCCATGGCCAGATTCAGAGCTTCCTGCAAATTATCCAGATCACCTTCCATCACGAAACAAAGCACTGGACAGGAATTTGAAGGAGCTAATCAATCAGGGGGATTTAGTGTACGCATCCTGTGTGCAGAAGTGCTTGGGAAAGTTCAATACGAATTGGTAGATGTGATCCCTGGAAATTATAATCTGTGGGATGAATCACCAAATGTAAACACAGCTATTTTGAGGCCGTTTCTGCTCCTGTCACTGCTCTTTGGAACTGCCCGTGACCTAGTGGAAAGAGGATGGGCCCGAGAGTCAGAGGTCATCATCATCATCATCATCAATCGTATTTATTGAGCGCTTACTATGTGCAGAGCACTGTACTAAGCACTTGGGAAGTACAAATTGGCAACATATAGAGACAGTCCCTACCCAACAGCGGGCTCACAGTCTAAAAGGGGGAGACAGAGAACAAAACCAAACATGCTAACAAAATAAAATAAATAGAATAGATATGTACAAGTAAAATAGAGTAATAAATATGTACAAACATATATACATATAATTCTATATATTCTGATTGTATTGACACCTGTCTACTTGTCTTGTTTTGTTGTCCGTCACCCCCCTGCTAGACTGTGAGCCCATTGCTGGGTAAGGACTGTATCCATATAATAGTAATAATGATGGCATTTGTTAAGTGCTTACTTTGCACTGTTCTAAGCTCTGGGGAGGATACAAAGTGATTGAGTTGTCCCACGTGGGGCTCACGGTTTTAAACCCCATTTGACAGATGAGGTAACTGAGGCTCAGAGAAGTAAAGTGACTTGCCCAAGGTCACACAGCAGACGCGTGGTGGAGCCGGGATTAGAACCCATGACCTCTGACTTCCAAGCCCGGGCTCTTTCCACTGAGCCACGCTGCTTCTCTACTAAGTGCTTGGGGAGAGTACAGCACACAAATAAATTCTCACATTCAATCTGTGGTATTTACGGATCTCTCTGCTTCTCTAATGTTGCCGATTTGTACTTCTCAAGCGCTTAGTACAGTGCTCTGCACACAGTAAGCGCTCAATAAATATGATTGAATGAATGAATGAATAGTGCCAGCTCTGTCGCTAGTCTGCTGTGTTGCCTTGGGGAAGTCTCTTAATTTCTCCATGCCTCAGTTTCCTCACCTGTAAAAATGGGGATTAAATCCTATGCCTGCCTGGACTGTGAGCCCCATATGGGACAGGAACTGTGTCCAAACAGATAACCTTGTAGATACCCCAGTGATTAGAACAGCACCTGTCGCATGGTAAGCATTTAACAAATCTTAGTCTGTTCAAGGAAATATGGATAATAGAAGATTCGAATTTATTTGCAGGGCAGAAGGGAAGTTGCGGCAGGGAACACGTCTACCAACTCTTTTATATTGTACTCTCCCAGATGCTCGGCGCAGTGATGTACACACAGTGAAGTCTCAATAAGTATAATTGATAGATTAATTGCCTTTGGCCCCTCCTACATCACCTCACTACTCTCCTACTACAATCCAGCCCACCCCCTTCGTTCCTCTAATGCTAAACTTCTCACTGTGCCTCAATCTCGTCTATCTCACTGCCAACTCCTTGCCCACGCCCCCCTTCCCTCAATAAATACGATTAATGGTATTTATTGGTATTCCCTGGAATACCCTCCCGCCTCAAACCCGACAGACAATTACTCTCCCCCTCTTCAAAACCTTACTGAGGGTACATCTCTTCCAAAAGGCCTTCCCTGACTAATCCCCCCTTTCCTTCTTCTCCCACTTCTGCATCAGAGAAGCAGCGCGGCTCAGTGGAAAGAGCCTGGGCTTTGGAGTCAGGGGTCATGGGTTCGAATCCTGGCTCTGCCAATTGTCAGCTAGGTGACTTTGGGCAAGTCACTTCACTTCTCTGGGCCTCAGTTCCCTCATCTGTAAAATGGGGATTAATTCATTCAATCGTATTTATTGAGCACTTACTGTGTGCAGAGCACTGTATTAAGCGCTTGGGAAGTACAACCTCCCCAGCACTTAGAAAAGTGGTTTGCACATAGTAAGTGCTTAATAAATGTCATAAAAAAAGTACAAGTTGGCAACAAGATTAAGACTGTGGGCCCCCTGTGGGACAGCCTGATCTCCTCATAACTTCCCCAGCGCTTAGAACAGTGCTTGGCACATAGTAAGTGCTTAATAAATGCCATATAAAAAAAGTACAAGTTGGCAACAAGATTAAGACTGTGAGCCCCCTGTGGGACAGCCTGATCTCCTGGTAACCTCCCCGGTGCTTAGAACAGTGCTTTGCACATAGTAAGCGCTTAATAAATGCCATAAAAAAAAAGTACAAGTTGGCAACAAGATTAAGACTGTGAGCCCCCTGTGGGACAGCCTGATCTCCTCGTAACCTCCCCGGCACTTAGAACAGTGCTTGGCACGTAGTAAGCGCTTAATAAATGCCATCATTAATTAATTAATTAACCTGGCTCGCTCCATTTGTTCAGTCCCCCTTCTCATCCCCACAGCAGTTATGTACATATCTGTAATTTTATTTATTTGTATTGATGTACTTCCCAAGCGCTTAGTACAGTGCTCTGCACACAGTAAGCACTCAATACGATTGAAAGAATGAATGATGTCTGTCCCCCCCCGCAATAACTGTAAACTCATTGTGGGCAGGGTATGTGAATGCTTACTGTTGTTCTGTACTCTCCCAAGCACTTAGTACAGTGCTCTGTACACGGTAAACACTCGCCCCACCATGTGCACTCCTTGGCCCGCCAGCTCTGCCACCTCGGGCCCGGCAGAAAAGGGACTGCACCCCGGCCTGGGCTCCGGGCCCCCACACCCCCATTTTTCTGGGAAAACCAGCCTGGCATGGCGGAAAGAGCCCAGGCTTGGGACTCAGAGGGCATGGGTTCTAATCCTACCTCCGCCACTTGTCTGCTGAGTCACCTTGGGGTAAGCCACTTCACTTCTCTGGGCCTCAGTTCCCTCATCTGTAAAACGGGGATGAAGACTGTGAGCCCCACGGGGGACAACCTGATCACCTTGTACTCCCCCCTCCAGTGCTTAAAACAGTGCTTCTCTATCATAATCATTATTATTCTCTGGACCTCAGTTCCCTCATCTGTAAAGTGGGGATTAAGACTGCGAGCCCCACGTGGGACAGCCTGATGACCTTGTATTCATTCATTCATTCATTCAATTGTATTTATTGAGTGCTTACTGTGTGCAAAGCACTGTACTAAGCTCTTGGGAATCAATCAATCAATCGTATTTATTGAGTGCTTACTGTGTGCAGAGCACTGTACTAAGCGCTTGGGCAGTACAAGTTGGCAACATATAGAGACGGTCCCTACCCAACAGCGGGCTCACAGTCTAGAAGGGGGAGACAGACGACAAAACGAAACATATTAACAAAATAAAATAAATAGAATAGTAAATATGTGCAAGTAAATTAAATAGAGTAATAAATCTGTACAAACATATATTCAGGTGCTGTAGGGAGGGGAAGGAGGTAGGGCGGGGGGATGGGGAAGAGGGGGAGAGGAAGGAAGGGGCTGAGTGTGGGAAGGCCTCCTGGAGGAGGTGAGCTCTCAGTAGGGCTTTGAAGGGAGGAAGAGAGCTAGCTTGGCGGATGTGTGGAGGGAGGGCATTCCCCCAGCACTTAGAACAGTGCTTGGCACATAGTAAGTGCTTAACAAATACCATTACTATTATTATTGTTCTCTGGGCCTCAGTTCCCTCATCTGTAAAATGGGGATTAAGACAGTAAGCCCCACGTGGGACAACCTGATTGCCTTGTATTGACCCCAGTGCTTAGAACATTGCTTCGCACATAATAAGTTCTTAAGAAATACCATCATTATTATCATTATTTTCTGAGCCTCAGTTCCCTCATCTGTAAAATGGGGATGAAGACTGTGAGCCCCACGTGGGACAACCCGATCACCTTGTAACTTCCCGGCGCTTAGAACAGTGCTTTGCACATAGTAAGCGCTTAATAAATGCCATCGTTATTATTATTATGAATAAAGACGATTGAATGAACTGTGTTCAACAACTTTATTTCATTGTACTTTCCCAAGCACTCCATAAAATGCTCTGCACACAGTAGTAGTAGTAGCCGTAATAATCTTTAAGGGCTTACAGTCCCCCTTCTAGACTGTGAGCCCACTGTTGGGTAGGGACTGTCTCTATATGTTGCCAACCTGTACTTCCCAAGCGCTTAGTACAGTGCTCTGCACATAGTAAGCGCTCAATAAATACGATTGATTGAGAGAGAATGCACAGGTAGGAATTAGGCTCAATCTCTGTCCCTTGGTGAGCAGGGGCTCACAAGCAGCTCAATAAAAACCACTGATTGATTGACTGAATCTCCTAAGAAACTTCTTGGCTCTGTCTGCTCTCATTTTGCAACCAACAAGGAAAAATAGAGTTTTTTTCTCCCTTTGGTTTGGAAGACGCGAGTGGTGGTGGTGGCGGGGGCGGTAACCACTTCCCCATCTTTTGCTTTCTCGCTGTTTGGCAAATATCAATAGGTTTGTGTTTTGCACTGAGGAGGACAAAATGAAATCTGCACTATATGAGTTTTGCCGGCTTCGATGAAAGAACGTACCTTTCAGTCTCCAGGGCGCCAGCACACCAACCTTCACTCGAGAGGGAATTAGCTGTCACTAAAGGAAAATCAAATGACCTAGACTCTACGGCTGGATTTTTGTCTTCAGGATAAACACCAGAGTTTAGCAAATTTTAAGGATTCTGGCCACCTCTCCAGGCTCAACATCCTTCCTCGTGGAAGTCGGGAGGGACTGTCTCTATATGTTGCCAACTTGTACTTCCCAAGCGCTTAGTACAGTGCTCTGCACACAGTAAGTGCTCAATAAATACATATTTATTACTCTATTTATTTATTTATTTATTTTACTTGTACATTTCTATCCTATTTATTTTATTTTGTTGGTATGTTTGGTTCTGTTCTCTGTCTCCCCCTTTTAGACTGTGAGCCCACTGTTGGGTAGGGACTGTCTCTATGTGATGCCAATTAGTACTTCCCAAGCGCTTAGTACAGTGCTCTGCACATAGTAAGCGCTCAATAAATACGATTGATTGATTGATTGAATAAATACGATTGATGATGATGATGATAGACTGCTAATAACACAGGCCTGGGCGTCAGAAGAACCTGGGTTCTAATCCCTGCTCTTCCACTTGTCTGCTGTGTGACCTCGGGCAAGTCACTGAACCTCTCTGGGCCTCAGTTACCTCATCTATACAATGGGGATTAAGATCGTGAACCCCATGTCAGTCAGTCAGTTCTAGTTCTTGAGTGCTTATTGGGTGCTTGGGAGAGTACAATATAACAGTAAACAGATACATTCCCTGATTGCGTCCAACCCAATTTACTTGCATCCACCCCAGCATTTAGTACAGTACCTGGTACATAGTAAGCGCTTAATAAATACCATTATTATTACAAACTACGGCAAGGTTGCCAGGCTCTTGGCAGAGCCTCATTCTTGATGATTCAATCAATCAATCAATCAATCGTATTTATTGAGTGCTTACTATGTGCAGAGCACTGTACTAAGTGCTTGATTCAGCCACTGGTCTTCCAAGTGGTGGATTATAACAATAATAATAATAATAATAATAATGGTATTTGTTAGGCGTTTACTAGACTGTGAGCCCATTGTTGGGTAGGGACCGACACTGTATGTTGCCAACTTAGTGGAAAGAGCATGGGCTTTGGAGTCAGAAGTCAGGGGTTCAAATCCCGGCTCTGCCAATTGTCAGCTGTGTGACTTTGGGCAAGTCACTTAACTTCTCTGTGCCTCAGTTACCTCATCTGTAAAATGGAGATTAAGACCGTGAGCCCCCTGTGGAACAACCTGATTACCTTGTCTAGACTGTGAGCCCACTGTTGGGTAGGGACCGTCTCTATGTGTTGCCAACTTATACTTCCCAAGCGCTTAGTACAGTGCTCTGCACACAGTAAGTGCTCAATAAATACGATTGATTGCTTGATTGATTGTATCCCCCCAGCGCTTAGAACAGTGCTTTGCACATAGTAAGCACTTAATAAATACCATCATTATTATTATTATTATTGTACTTCCCAAGCACTTAGTACAGTGCTCTGCACACAGTAAGCGCTCAATAAATACGATTGAATGAATGAATGCCAAGCACTGTTCTAAGCGCTGGGGTAGATACAAGGTAATTAGGTTGTCCCACATGGGGCTCACAGTCTTAATCCCCATTTTACAGGTGAGGTAACTGAGACAGGTGGCAGAGCCGGGATTAGAACCCATGACCTTCTGATTCCCAGGCCCGGGGTCCATCCACTAGACCATGCTGCTTGTTAAGCACTCGGAAGAGTACAATAGTGGGTGAAATAATAATGATGGTATTTGTTGAGCGCTTACTATGTGCCAAGCACTGTTCTAAGTGCTGGATTGGGAATTCCAAAAAGATTCCCTGGGGGGGGGGGGGGTGGAGCTGCTGCTGGAGGCCACACTCCAACCCCAACTGAAATAAAGGGCACCTCGGACTCACCTTACCTCTCTCCCCTATTAATCCACCAGTGGTATTTATTGAGCACTTTGTGTAGAGCATTTGGGAGAGTACAATACAATCAAGTTGATAGACACGATCCCGCCCCAAAAGAACACTGTAGTAATAATAATGATAATAATAATGGCATTTATTAAGCGCTCACTATGTGCCAACCACTGTTCTCAGCGCTGGAGTGGATACAAAGTAATCAGGTAGGACACAATCCCTGTCCCACGAGGGGCTCACATTCTTAATCCCCATTTTACAGATGAGGGAACTGAGACACAGAGAAGTTAAGTGACATGCCTAAGGTCACACAGCGGACAAGTGGCAGAGCCGGGATTAGAACTCACGTCCGCTGATTCCCAAGCCCGGGCTCTTGCCACTAGGCCATGCTGCTTCTTGTACGAAATGCTTAGGAGAGTACAATACAGTAGAGTTGGTAGACATCCATCAATCAATCAATCAATCAATCGTATTTATTGAGCGTTTACTGTGTGCAGAGCACACCCTGTCTACAGTCTGAACAGGGAGACAGACATTAAAATGAATTCCATATGAGGAAAATGGGACAGTGTAACGATATGGACTTGTGGGCAGGGAGTATGTCTATTATACAGTTCATTCATTCATTAAATTGTATTTATTGAGCTCTTACTGTGTGCACAGCACTGTACTAAGCACTTGGGAAAGTACAATACAACAACAGACATAGTCCCTGCCCACAGTGAGCTTACAGTTTGGAGGGGGAATTGTTGTGTTGCACTCTCCCAAGCACTTAGTACAGTGCCCTGCATGCAGTAAGCGCTCAATAAATATGATCGATGGATATGAACAGAAGTGCTGTGGTTGAGGGTGGGGTTAACATCAAGTGCTTACTTTCCAAGCGCTTAGTACTGTGCTCTGCACACAGTAAATGCTCAGTAAATACGACCAAATGAATGAATGAGTGCTTAAAATGTGTGGATCCAAGTGCACAGGTGATTCCTAGGGGAGGGCAGGAAGAAGTCTGAGGTTTAGTTCAAACGTGGGTGCCTTCAGCCATTGTGGGTAGGGAATGGGTCTGTTATATTGTGATAGTGCCCTCTCCCAAGCGTTTAGTACAGTGTTCTGCACACAGTGAGCACCCAATAAATACGATTGACTGACTTTGGTCCCGAGAGGAGCTGGGAAAATGTCTTGCGGGTTGATTTTTGCCAGTCAATTGGAGGAAGGTCCCACGCCCTGCTGGGAGACCTTTCTGCTGGCTGTGGTCACAGAGAGACTCCATAACTGGTGTGGACAAAATGAAATGTGAAAGAAAGTCTCCCATTTCTGGAGGCACAACTCCCAAATCTCAAAGCTGAACCTAGGTCTTTGAGCTTTTTTTAAAAATGTTACTTGTTAAGCGCTTTCTATGTGCCAGGCATTGTATTAAGTGCTGGGGTAATAATAATAATGATAATAATAATAATGACATTTATTAATGGCTTGCTATGTGCAAAGCACTGTTCTAAGCACTGGGGGGGTTACAAGGTGATCAGGTTGTCCCAAGGGGGCTCATAGTCTTCATTCCCATTTTACAGATGAGGTAACTGAGGCCCAGAGAAGTTAAGTGACTTGCCCAAAGTCCCACAGCTGACAAATGGCGGAGCCGAGATTTGAACTCATGACCTCTGACTCCAAAGCCCGTGCTCTTGCCACTGAGCCACGCTGCTTCTCGGTTTGGGATGAGTTGGACACAGTATCTGTCCCACATTGGGCTCACAGTCTGCGTAATAATAATAATGATAATAATTTTGGTATTTGTTAAGCACTTACTATGTGCCAAGCACTGTTCTAAGCACTGGGGAGGATACAAGGTGATCAGGTTGTCCCATGGGGGGCTCACAATATTAATCCCCATTTTACAGATGAGGGAACTGTGGCCCAGAGAAGCGAAGTGACTTGGCCAAAGTCACACAGCTGACAAGCGGCGGACCCGGCATTTGAACCCATGACCTCTGACTCCAAAGCCCGGGCTCTTTCCACTGAGCCCCGGAGTAAGAGTTAATCCCCGTTTTACAGATGAGGAAACTGAGGACAGAGAAGTTAAGTGAGTTCTCCAAGGTCACATAACGGACCAGTGGAAGAGCTGGGATTAGAACTAGGTCCTTTGGCTCCTAGGCCTCTGCTCTATCCACTAGACCACCTGCTTCTCTAAGCAACTTGTTACCAATGAAGCCAAATCTCATTTCTGAGATCAAAAGAGCCCCAGGAGACACTCAGACCCATCTTTTCCCTGCTTCGGTGAGTTGTTAAACCTTCCATCTCCCCAAATAAACCAAAGAACCATGTCAGTCCAATTTATCATCCCTTCCAATCCAGTTTTAAAATCTTAATCCTGCCTGGAGAGGGAGGGAAAAGCCATATGAAGAGCCTGGAAATAGTCATGAAATATGCTGATGTAACGATTGCCACTAAAATACAAACTGTCAACTCTATGGTATTTCCAGTGACAACGTATGGATCCGAAAGCTGGACGGTCAAAAAAACAGGATAGAAAGAACATCGATTCTTTTGAAATGTGCTGTTGGAGAAGGCTTTTGCAAATCCCATGGACTGCCTGAAAGACAAACAAATGGATTTTAGAACAAATTAAACCAAAGTGGTCTTTGGAAGGCCAAATGACAGCTTAGATTAGTATATTTTGGACACACAATCAGGAGGGCTAATTCTCTGGAGAAGACACTAATGCTAGGAAAAGTCCAGGGATAAAGTGGAAGCGACAGACGGGCAGCTAGATGGATAGAGACCATAACAACGATAACAGAAGAAGCATTAGAAAGGTTGCGGTTTATGGCAGAGGACAGGACATTCTGGAGAAAGCATATCCATGGAGTCGCTGTGAATTGGAAATGATTCAACAACACTTAATAGTAATAATAATAAAGCTCAGTTAGATCGAGCTATTCAAACATAGTTATAGATTGAGATAGGTAGGTGGAGAGGTGAATAAACTGACAAAATTTGAGGGCGACAGTGCACAGAGCCCTAAAAGAGGCTTCACGGGAATTATGAGCCCTCAGGGACTTTACAATCAAGTGGATTAGACTTTTGAGTTTTTGCATTTGCTAAACAGAATGCTATATTCAACACTCGACCCACAGTTGGTCTTTAAAGCTGGTGAAGGCCAGCACCTGATTGACAGTTGGTCTTTAAAGATGATGTGTATCGGCACTTGATGGACAGTTGGTCTTTGGAGATGATGTTTTCCTGTTTCAGGCCCTGTTCTGCATCTAGTTTATCAGTCCGGGAATACATTGCAGTAGAGGTCACCCATGGTGGGACGAGTGAAACAGCCTGCTACTGGCCCAATTTATGTCTCTGTGGCCATGGGGCACTTGAACAAATTAATATTCATGTCTTCAGCTAGACGGTAAGCACCTTGAGGACAGTGATTGGCTCCGTCTGGGAGACAGGAGGACTTGAGTTCTAATCTCAGCTCTGCTGCTTGTCTATGTGACCTTGGGCAAGTCACTTCGTTTCTCTGTGTTTCCCTCATCTGTAAAATGGGGATTAAGACTGTGAGCCCCATGTGGGACATGGGTAGAACCTATATCCATCCCAACACTTAGTACAGTGCCTTACGTATAGTAAGTGCTTAACGTACCCTATAAAAAACACAATGTATCAGGGACTTATTAGAAATTTGCTATTGATTTTGACTTTCTACTCCTCTGATTGTTCAAAAAAAAAAGGTCTCGACTCCCAGTATTGTGCACCATGCTTCTCAAACTCGCGTGTGTCACACGATTAGGTACAAAGAAGTTCTGATAGATCCGCTCACCCACATCAATCAATGGTATTCATTGAGCGCTTACCATATTTGGAGTACTGTACTAAGCACTTTGGGGAGATACACTATAACAGAGTTGGTTGACATGTTCCCTGCCCACACTGGGCTGGCTGCGGCAGTAAGAGATGCTGCTTGGGGCATGCGGCGGTGTGGAAGGTCAAGCTGCAACCATCCGTAAGTTCTTCCCATCTCCCAGGAAAACATGCCAACTAGAAGAGAACGGCATTCCAGAGTCTCCCGCAACTGTCACCTCTCTGGTCCACTACAGGATCCAGGAATCCGTCAGCCCAGTCACATCGTCTGTCTCGCCACCCTCTCACCCACATCCTGCCTCTTCTACATCTTCACATCTTCTAGACTGTGAGCCTGTTGTTGGGTAGGGATTGTCTCTATATGTTGCTAACTTGTACTTTCCAAGCGCTTAGTACAGTGCTCTGCACACAATAAGCGCTCAATAAATACGATTGAATCCTGCCTTTGACCTGGAAGACCCTCCCTCCTCATCTCTGACAATTACTCTCCCCTATTTCAAAGCCTTACTGAAGGCACATCTCTTCCAAGAGGCCTTCCCTGACTAAGCACCCCCTTTCCTTTTCTCCCACACTCTTGTGTCGCCCTGACTTGCCCCTTTAGTGTATCCCCCATTCCAGTCCCACAGCACTTATGTATATATCTGTCATTTATTTATTTGAATTGATGTCTGTCTCTCCCCTTCTAGATGGTAAGCTCGTTGAAGGCAGGGAATGTATCTGTTCATTGTTGTATTGTACTCTCCCAAGCATACAGTGCTCCGCACTCAGTAAATATGATTGATTGAATGAATGAACTGAACAGTCAGATTCAGGGACTCACCTCATTTCTTTATCAAATAATAATTAAGAGGCTTTGCGTGGGGAATAAACTCAAGAGTAATTACTCAGCTCATTTAACGGCCTATTGCAAGGCCAAGACATCGCACTCTCGCTCCATTCCTAATTTTTTCAGGATTGTCAAGAATGTGTTTTGAACCATTTCATAATCCTATCTGGCAAATTGGGTCCCCTTGACCTCTAGCATTCCCAGTCTTGGGCCTTTCGTTTGGGAATTCATTAATTCAAGATGTCTAATCTTCTCTAGACAGAGCCTAGTTGAAAGGGTAATTCCTTCCTCTTTCCTGTTTTGTAGGAGGGGAGTTGGCCATGGAACAGAGTGTGTGGAAGCACCAGCTGGGAGAGGCACCAACACATTAGAAGTCTCAAAAGAGATGTTGAAATTAAACAAGTTAGAAAAACATCTCTTTCGAACCACCACAGTTCTTAAGGGGGTGGAGGTAGGAAGAAATCAAATTATTTTGTGACCAGACATAATGCGATAATTAATGGGGGAGCTGTCAGTGTAGGCTTGAGGGAGCAGAAGGCAAAAAAAGAGATCTGTCTTCATTAAGATAAACCCTGGAGGAAAAGTTCTTGGAAAGGAGTCAACTCTAAAGCAAAGCTCCTGGAGCCCATTTTAGAAATGCAAAGACCTCATTTTTCTGGGGTCTGTGGTAAAAGAACTTAGCTGCCCACCATATTTCATCTTGATTCCTCCTTTTCCCTCCAAGCCCCCACACTCTCTCCAGTGGCAGTGGAAAGAATGAGGGAGAGAAAATGAAAATCACATATAACCAACCTCTTCCCATTCAGAAAGTCTTGCCATTTCCTCTGACTTCTTCCATCAAAAATGACTAGAAAAGCTTACCTAGAAAAGTGTGCCCTAGCCAACAGTCAGTCAGTCTGTCACTCAGTCATTTTTACTGAGCGCTTACTGTGTGCAGAGTACTGTACAAGCACTTGGGAGAGAACAGTATAACCGATGCATTCCCTGCCCACCACAAGCTTACAGTCTGGAAGGGGAGACAGACATTAATATAAATATATAAATTGTGGATATGTACGCAAGTGCTGTGGGGTTGGGAAGGGGGATGAGTAGAGGGAGCAATTCAGGGTGACCCAGAAGGGAGTGGGAGAAGAGGAAAAAAAGGCTTAGTCAGGGAAGACTTCTTGGAAGAGATGGTTCTTCAACAAGGTTTTGAAGCGGGGAGAGTAATTGTCTGTTGGATATGAGGTGGGAGGGCGTTCCAGGCCAGAGGCAGGATGTGGGTGAGAGGTTGGTGGTGAGACAGATGAGGAAGCGGGGCTGACGGGCTCCTGAATCCTGCAGTTTCTGAGAAAAGGGAAGGAAGCCATTCACTTCAGAATGGCGATAGGTGATTTTTGGTTTAAGAGTTAGGGTGACCCTCAGGTCACTCTGCTTCGTCTTGCTAAGTTACCAGCATCTCTGTAGCAGGGTCCCGCTTAATAATATAATAATAATAATAGTATTTATTAAGTGCCTACTGTGTCCCAGGCACTGTACTAAGTGCTGGAGTGGATCCAGACTGAGCAGGTTGAACATAGTCCCTAGTCCACATGGGGCTAACAGTCTTAATCCCCATTTTACAGATGAGGCAAATGAGGTAAAGAGAAGTGACTTGCCCAAGTAGACTAGTGGAGGAGCTAGGATTAGAACCCAGGTCCTTCTGACTCCAGGCCTGTGTTCTATCTATTAGGCCACACTGCTTCTCCCACTTCACTATCCTGCCCCTCCAGAATCCCATTGTTAAACTGGGTGCCCACCCAATCTTCCAGTTTCCTTCAGGTATGGCAGGGTTGGGTTGCTCTGACCTGGCATGAGGGGTCGGACCAGATTGGGGATTCAGAACCAAATTAGGGGGGAATTTTGCTGCGAGAGAAAGAAGCCGCTAACAGACGAACTTGGAGGTAGTCCAACTCACCTGAGGCCAGAGTAGAGAAAAGAGGTTTTGGACAATTTAAACTATGGTTAGAGTCACTGAAGAATCTCCTAATGAAATAATAATAATTGTGGTACTTCTTAAGAGCTTACTATGTACCGAGCACTGTACCGAGTGCTGGGATAAAAACAAGATGATCAGATCCTACGTGGGGCTCACAATTTAAGCAGGAGGGAGAACAGGTATCAAATCCCCATTTTGCAAAGGAGGGAACAGAACCAGAACAGTTAAGTGACTTGCCCAAGGTGTCACAAAGCAGACAAGTGGTAGATCCAGCACTCGAACCCAGGCCCGTGTTCTTTCCATTAGCCCACGCTGTTTCCCTGTGAGAGAAGGGCACGAAACCCGGGAGTTATTCTCCAGAGGAGGCCCTGAATCTCTTTCCTGGAAATTTTAACCAAGGAAATCACCAGCCGGGGTCAGGTTAGGGTTTGTCAGCCTGAAGAAGGAAAGAGGTAGGGGAGGGTTAGAGAAACTGCACGGGACCCCAGCCTCAACCTCACCAAAGAGAAACCATAGGACACTCTACTGTTCTCCTGCAAACCATTCTGGCCCAGACTGGGATTCTCTTCAGAACGCAGAGCTGCCTTGGAGCTGGGAGTCAGACGGTCGTGGGTTCTAATCCTGGCTCCTCCACTTGTCTACTTTGTAACCTTGGGCACATCACTTCACTCCGTATTATTGGTTTTAAAGCTGTCCATCACCTTGCCCCTTCTTACCTCACCTCCAGTCTTTCCTTCTACATTCCAGCCCGCACACTCCGCTCCTCTGGTGTTAATCTTCTCACTGGGCCTTGATCTCAGCTGTCTCGCTGCTGAGCCCTGGCCCACATCCTACCTCTGGCCTGGAATGCCCTCCCTCCTCAAATCCACCAGAAAATCACTCTTCTCCCCACTTTAAAGCCCTACTGAAGGTATACCTCCTCCAAGAGGCCTTCCCAGACTAAGCCCCTTTTCCTCAGTTCCCCCTCCCTTCTCTGCATCACCTCGACTCTCTCCCTTTGCTCTTCCCTCCCTCCAACCACCCCACAGCACTTATGTATATATGTATATATCTATAATTCTATTTATTTATATTGATCCCTGTTAACTTGTTTTGATGTCTGCCTCCCCCCCATAGACTGTAAGCCCATTGTGGGCAGGGATTGTCTATCTTTATTTCTGTATTGTACTTCTGTATTGTATTGTAGAGAAGCAGCGTGATTCAGTGGAAAGAGCCTAGGCTTGGGAGTCAGAGGTCATGGGTCAACCCCCCTGCAAATTAACTAAACCTCCCCGCCCACCCCCACCTCCAGTTCAGAAACACAGAGCTCCCAGTTTCCTCACGATTCTGCAGAGTCGCTCTCCGGTCCCCCAGTCCGGTGGCAGGGTGACAACCAGGGCTCCCAGAGGAGAGTCCAAGCCCACCCGTGAGTCATTCCCCGCTGCCCCCTGCCCAAATATGATTGAAAATCCCGGTTCTGCCATTTGTCAGATGTGTGACTTTGGGCAAGTCATTTAACTTCTCTGTGCCTCAGTTACCTCATCTGTAAAATGGGGATTAAGATGGTGAGCACCACGTGGGACTACCTGATCACCTTGTATCCACCCCAGCACTTAGAATATTGCTTTGCACATAATAAGCACTTAACATATACCATTATTATTACTATTATTACTTTCCAAGAGCTTAGTACAATGCTCTGCACACAGTAAGTGCTCAATAAATGCAATTGAATGGATTGATTGATTGATTACCTCATCTGTAAAATGGGGATTAAGACTATGAGCACCACATGGGACAACCTGATCACCTCGTATCCATCCCAGCACTTAGAATAGTGCTTTGCACATAGTAAGCGCTTAACAAATGCCATTATTATTATTATTACTTTCCAAGTGCTTAGTACAGTGCTCTGCACACAGGAAGTGCTCAATAAATGTGATTGAATGAATGAATGAATGAATTCTCAGTTACCTCCAATGGAAAATGGGGATTGAGTCCGTGAGCCCCATGTGCGACAGGAACTGTGTCCAACCTGATTAACCTGGATCTACCCCAGTGCTTAGAACAGTGCTTAGCACATAGTAAGCACTTAACAAGCACCAGAATTATTAGGAGGGGAGAGGCCGGCCGGCCAGGCTGGAACCTCCTGAAGGTTGGCAGTTCAGTGGGATCAATACCCCAAGCCGGATCCAGCTCCAGTTCCTTCCAATGCTGCCACCTCCCTCCTAACTTCCAGCTCCCGGAGCCGCGGCCGTGTGGGCCGATTAAGTCGCTCATTAATTCGGAACAGAGCTAGAGCGAGACTGACGTTAAATAAAATGTTAACGATCACCTCAAGGTGGCTGAAATAACACACTTGGGTAGACAAACTTGACGAACTTAGAAAACCTGCCAGTGGTAGAAGAGGAGAGAGTTTGGGCCTGAAAGCCCACCCGTTGGAAGTTCAACGGAGGCCTGACGAATGGACTCTCACTTTCAAAGACGTGGAATGGATTTGGCCAATTCAGACCCGACTCCGAATGAACTCTAACCTTTGTGGGGTTGTCTTCATTTATCCTTACGAACATGACTGCAACAGCTTCTTTGTTGCTGAGAACAAAGCCTGGTTAAAACACACATCCACACAAAGCTCCTTGGACATCAAACGTTTGAGAGTTTAGGGAAAACTGGTCAGAAACATAAGGGTTAGATTTCCTTCGTGATTCACATGGGCTTGAAAGTTGCGGGGGAAAGGCACTTCGGTAAAATATGGTTTGAATTTGGAATATGCCAATTCTCTGAACTTTCGAGAAGCTAAATGAAGTGGCTTTGCCTTTTCCTTCAGGTCGGCTCGCCTCACCTTCCAGCCTTGAAGACTCACTTGGTGATAAATTCCATAAAGGAAAAACACGTGCAAGGTTGCATGTACACACATACACACACACACAAAGACTCCATGCTGAAAGCAGCATGGCCTAGTGGATAGAGATCTGGGTTCTAATCCCAGCTCTGCCATTTGTCCGTCGTGTGACCTTGGGCAAGTCCCTTCACTTCTCTGTGCCTCAATTACCTCATCTGTAAATCGCAGATTAACACTGTCAGCCCCATGTGGAACAGGGACTGTGTCTAAACTGATTAGCTTGTATCTAACTCAGCGCTTAGATCAGCGCTTGACACGTAGTAAGTGCTTAACAAATACTATTATTATTAATACAACAAATACAACAATAATACACAAATAAACATTTCTGTGAAGTTAATTCACTTTTCCCCAAATCAGCTTGGTTTGAAACCATCTTCCAGAGAAACGTGACTCTTCCTCGAGGAGGAGAGGTAGGAAACATAAGGGTCACTAAAACATTTATTTTTGCAGACTGAAATTCTTTCATAACAGGATTAGGTTAGCATTCATGGAGTTTCACTGAGGTCTCTCCCTTCCAAAGGGATGATTTAATCATTTGGTAGTCACGTTCTGTGCTCCCACATGCCACTCGGGTTAAGAGATCAACTGGGGAATTGCCCAACAAAAGATTCACAGCAACAATCGTTTCCATTGTTCGCATTAGGAACTCAAGTGATCAAATTCAATTTGCGAGTTCTTCCATAGCCATGAATGGAACTAGCCTAATTACTGCATGTTGAACTATTCCGTCCAGAGACCAAATATAAAACAATCCATCTTGAACTGAAGACAACTTTGTCTTTTTCTATCCAGTGAACAGGCAAACTTCACACGCTTTAAACAATGAGTTATGGGTTTTATGAATGGCTCATCTCTCTTTCTCTTCTCCCTTCCCTATGAAGTGTTCAGACTCTCCTCTCTGCAGCTCTCTCCATTGTCGCTCCCTTCTTTTATTTGCTCTCCCTTTGTGATTCTTGGTCTATTTTCAGAATAAGCAAGTCCTCACTGCTCTTTCCTGTTGGTAGGACCGACCTGCACTGGTTGATGGATGAGCAACAGTGTTGATTGGGTGCTCCCAGAATCACTACGTGGCTCAAGTCTGCGCCTTCACACAGCACAGATGATATCTGCCACACACCAGGTGGAAGAAAAGTGCAGGAATCAATCCATCAATGGTATTCATTGAGCACATAGCGTGTGCAGAACACTTTAAGCGCTTGGAAGAGTTGGTAGACACATTCCCTGCCTACAACGAGCTATCATTCTAGAGGAGAAGACTGTTATTAAAATAAATTACAGATACAGATATGCACATAAGTGCTGTGGGGCTGAGGGTGGGGTGACTATCAGCATATCAGTAATTTGATTTATTTGTATTGATGGCTGTCTCCCTCCATCTAGATGGGATGGACTCATTCATTCATTCAATCGTATTCACTGAGCGCTTACTGTGTGCAGAGCACTGTACTAAGCGCTTGGAAAGTACAATTCAGCAATAGAGACAATCCCTGCCCAGAGCGGGTTTACAGTCTAGAAGTGGGGGAGACAGACATCAAAATATGTAAAGAAGCATCAATATAAATAAATAGAATTATAGATATATAAACCTCAAAACAAGTAAAAAGGCAATATGGATAAATAGAATTATAGGTACGTATATATAAGCACAAGTGCTCTGGGGCGGGGATGGGGGGATGGAGCGAAGGGAGCGAGTTGGCGGGATGGGGGAAGCTGAGGAAAAGTGGGGCTTAGTCTGGGCAGGGAAGGTGTCTGCTTATTGTTTAACTGTACTCTCCCAAACACTTAAAACAGTGCTCTGCACACAGTAAGCACTCAATAAATACAAATGAATGAATGAATATCAAGTGTTTGAAGGATACAGAACCAAATGCATAGGTGATGCAGAAGGTTTTGAAGATAGAGAGAGTCTTGATCTGGAGGATATAAAGCGGAAAGCAGATCAAGGCCAGAGGGAGGATGTGAACAAGGGACCGGTGGCCAGATGGATGAGATAAACAAGATGACCTCTGAATTAAACTGCTGGACTATAATGAGACATTTGGTACCTTTAATAAATCTGAATTCTGAATATTTGACTGTCCTGACTTAATAAAATAAACAATAATGATGGCATTTGTAAAGCACTTACTATGTGCAAAGCACCGTTCTAAGCGCTGGGTAGGCTACCAGGTGATCAGGTTGATCCATGTGGGGCTCACAGTCTTAATCCCATTTTACAGATGAGGGAACTGAGGCCCAGAGAAGTGAAGAGACTTGCCCAAAGTCACACAGCTGACAATTGGCGGAGCCGGATTTGAACCCATGACCTCTGACTCCAAAGCCCATGCCCTTTCCACTGAGCCACACTGCTTCTTCCTCGGTGTGGAACATATGCTCCTGAAGCATTGTTGCATTGTACCAATGACCCTAGGTGTTATTTTTGTTCCGACACAGAAGAGAGTGGGAAAAGAGGAAAGGAGGCTTAGTCAGGGAAGGCCTGTTGGAGGAGATGTGCCTTCAATCAATCAATCAATCAATCAATCACATTTATTGAGCGCTTACTGTGTGCAGAGCACTGTACTAAGCGCTTGGGAAGTACAAGTTGGCAACATATAGAGACAGTCCCTACCCAACAGTGGGCTCACAGTCTAAAAGGGAGGGGAAAGTAAAGCCTTCAATAAGGCTGTAAAGAGGGGGAAAGTAATTGTCTGTTGAATATAAAGAGGGAGGGCATTCCAGGCCAGAAACAGGACATGGGCGAGAGGTCGGCGGCAAGATAGACGAGATCAAGGTGCCAGTGAGTAGGTTGGCATTACAGGAGCAAAGTATGTGGATTAGGTCATAATAGGAAAGCAGCAAGATGAGATAGGAGGGGGCAAGGTGATTGAGGGCTTTCAAGCCAGAAAAGGAATTTCTGTTTGCAATGGGGGTGGATGCTCTTGAGGAGGGGGGAAATACGAACATTTTTTTAGAAATATGATCCAGGCAGCAGAATGAGGTATGGACTGAAGTTGGGAGAGACAGGGGGCAGGGAGGTCAGCAAGGAGGCCGGTACAGCATTCAAAGGAGGATAGGATAAGTGCTTGGATTAACATGGTAGCCATTTGGTTGGAGAGGACTGGGCAGAATTTAGCAACCTAGAGAACTCTGCACACAGTAAGCATTCAGTACCATTCAGTACGCTGCTTCAGAGAAGCAGCGTGGCTCAGTGGAAAGAGCACGGGCTTTGGAACCAGAGGTCATGGGTTCAAATCCCGGCACTGCCGATTGTCAGCTGTGTGACTTTGGGCAAGTCACTTCACTGGGCCTCAGTTCCCTCATCTGTAAAATGGGGATTAAAATTGTGAGCCCCACGTGGGACAACCTGATCACCTTGTATCCTCCCAGGGCTTAGAACAGTGCTTTGCACATCGTAAGCGCTTAACAAATACCATCATTATTATTATGATTACCACTGATTGATCAAAGGGGCCTCAGCAGGCTGATATTTTAGGCCACAACAGTCTCAACCTATTGGGAGTCATCTGACAACCAACCAGGGCCCTCGCAGGTAGCAACAAATTCTTTTTCATCATGTCAGAGATGCTTCCTTTAACCTTAGAAGGCTGCCACTGGGCTTTTTGGAGCATCTCAGCGCCGGACGTGTCAGAAGGATATCACAAACCTAGCCCACACCGCAGCACTTTGCAAATGGCCACCTAAAGAGCCATAAAGGCAGCTAATCCTTAGCTTAATCCTTAATTTATTACTCTATTTATTTATTTATTACTCTATTTATTTATTTATTACTCTATTTATTTTACTTGTACATATCTATTCTATTTATTTTATTTTGTTAGTATGTTTGGTTTTGTTCTCCGTCTTCCCCTTTTAGACTGTGAGCCCACTGTTGGGTAGGGACTGTCTCTATATGTTGCCAATTTGTACTTCCCAAGCGCTTAGTACAGTGCTCTGCACATAGTAAGCGCTCAATAAATACGATTGATGATGATGATGATGATGATAATCCTCCAAAAGCAATCCTGTGGTCCATATGCCTAGGCTCCTCCGAATAGAGATCTCTATTCCTGCCCAGGGCTACCTCTAGGAAACCCTTGGCACTGTGGCCAGGGGCCATGTGTCGATCCTGTTAGACGGGGGAAGGGGTGGGAGCGGGAGGCGCGTTTGGGGAAATATAAACCAGAAACACCATCTGGAAGGAACACTGAGCAGGTCGGGGGTAGGGAAGAGGGGAGCTGAACCAAACCCCGTGGGCATTCCGTACATCACGGTCACCAGTGAGACTCTGTTTTGCATCGACCCAAGGATGGAGCAGGTTTTAGAGCACATTCTTTCTGGCAGCACCATCTCAGAGTCAAATGCAGGGAAAAGAACAGAGAACAGGCCTGTAACTTCTGCAGATCCTTAAGCTGTGTGTAATGTTGTTGTTTATGCTTGACAATGCCATTCCGATCGACTCTTTCCCGCTTCAGATAGAGACGTGTTGTCAAGCTGGGAGTTCTATACAAAGGTTGCTCTCTTCCCCACTTCAAGGCTTTTGTTTGAGCTTTCAGGGAAGCTCGTTTCACCATTTTAGGGGAAGGGCTAGAAAGCTGTGTCAGAGGAAAAGCGACCAATCTTAACCACCATCTATGAAATGTAAAGGGAAGACTTTACTGGGTTCTACTCCCGGCTCTGCCACTTGTCTGCTGTGAGACCTTGGGCAAGTCACTTCATTTCTCTGGGCCTCAGTTACCTCATCTGTAAAATAAGGAGTGAGACCTTGAGCGCCATGTGGGACAGGGACTGTGTCCAACCTGATTTGCTGTATCCACCCCAGCGTACACATGGCAAAGAGTAAGCACTTAATTACCATAATTATTATTACGTTTCAATTCCAAGTCTCTCAATCAATCATTTTTAATCAACTGCTTTTATTGAGCGCTTCCCGTGTGCAGAGCACTGTACTAAGCACTTAGGAGAGTAAACCATAACTGAGTTGGTAGTCACATTGCTTGCCTACAATGTGCGCTCTCTCTCTCTCTTTCAATAACAATAATTGTGGCATTTGTTAAGCGCTTACTATGTGCAAGGGTGAATTCAAGCAAATCAGGTTGGACACAGTCCCTCAACCACAAGGGGCTCACTGTCTTAGTCCCCATTTTACAGATGCGGTAACTGGGGCACAGATAAGTGACTTACCCCAGGTCACACAACAGACAAGTGACAGAGCCAGAATTAGAACCCAGGACCTCTCATCCGCGGGCTCCTGCCCTATTCACTAGGCCACACTGCTTCTCAATAGTACCATGAAGGTGGATTCATCCTCACATGAGAAATCAGTATCCTGCAGGACTGTAATCCATTAGCTCTCCAGGCAGTGTCTCCTTGGGGCCAAGTCAATGGATTCCTTTATGGTGTAGTTAAACTCAGATAACCCAGAGAAAAACAAGATGTTTATGGACACCCTTGGTGGAGAAGAGATGCTACATCTGGGGTAACCTTCCTTAAGTAAACAGATCTTGAAGAAAGCTGAGGATTTTCTTCAGAGCTAAAGCCTGATCGACTGGGGACCATCTGGAAAGCTCATGGTTTGCAGATTCCAGGAGAATGAATATGCCCATTCTTAACCCAGCACTCTCTTTCCTCTCCCTTTCCTCTTCATATGTGATGGACAATCACTCTCCCCACCTTCAAAGCCCTATTGAAATCACGTTTCCTCCTAGAGGCCTTCCCTGACTGAGCCCTCCTTTCCTCCTCTCCCACTCCCTTCCACTGCCTTGACTAGCTCCCTTTATTCATCCCCTCTCCCAGGCCTATAGCGCTTATAGATGTATCTATAATTTCACTTATATTAATGTCTGTTCTCCCCTCTAGACTGTACACTCATTGTGAACAGGGAATGTGTCTTTTATACTATGTTGTACTCTCCCAAGCACTTAGTACAGGGCTCTGTGATAATAAATACAATTGACTAACTGACTCTCCCGCTAAGGATTTCTTGGCTAGTTAGAAGTGAGACTCGTGAGCCATGTTGGATGGAATGAGGATTCTGCTAAATCAATCAATCAATCAATCATATTTATTGAGCACTTACTGTGTGCAGAGCACTGTACTAAGCGCTTGGGAAGTCCAAGTTGGCAACATATAGAGACAGTCCCTACCCAACAGTGGGCTCACAGTCTAAAAGTCTAAAAGTTGCTAAACCAACTTGGCAAGTTTCAGTGGAAGCAGAAATCACCAGACACCTTTGTGATTGGAGCAAAGCTCTCTAGGTGCCAGCATGTCACCCCCAGAGAAATTGACAGGGTGTTGTTCCTGACTCAATGGTATTTACTGAGCGCTTTCTATGTAGAAAGCACTTTATTAAGCACTTGGGAGAGTACGATACAAGAGAATTCGTGGACAGCTTCCCTGCCCATAACAAGCTTACAGTCTAGAGGGGGAGACATATGTTAATATATGTAATTTATAACATATAATTTAAAGATCACCTCTCAAGGTCACACCTGAAGAATTTCCAGTACTCTATCAGTCTCAACTACGGGAGGGAGAGTCAATCGGAGGCATATCCATTCCATTCCTAGAGAGTGGAAGGCAATCTGTTACAAATAAAAACTCACCCGTGCTGGTCAGCAGCGGCATGGGAGAGAGTCGAGGCTGGAGACTCAGGTTTACTGCGCAGAAGGAGGCAATGGAAAACCGTTTCCGAATTTTTTTACCAAGAAAACTCTATGGATAAGGTACCAGAACAATTGCAGATGGAGGAGGGGTGCTCGGGGAGAGATGTGTCCATGGTGTCATTATGGGTTGGACACAACTCGACAGACTAAGACAATAACAACAATTTGAAGACATGCACATTAAGTGCTGTGGGATTAAGGGTAGGGTGTTATCACCCTCCCCCTTCTAGACTGTTCCCCCTTCTAGACTGTCAGCCCACTGCAGGGTAGGGACCGACTCTATATGTTGCCAACTTGTACTTCCCAAGCGCTTAGTACAGTGCTCTGCACACAGTAAGCGCTCAATAAATAGGATTGAATGAATGAACGAATCACCCTAAGTGCTGTGGGGAAGCAGTGTGCCTCAGTGGAAAGAGCACAGGCTTTGGAGTCAGAGGTCATGGGTTCAAATCCCGGCTTCGCCAATTGTCAGCTGTGTGACTTTGGGCAAGTCACAACTTCTCTGGGCCTCAGTTATCTGTAAAACGGGGATTAAGCCTGTGAGCCCGCTGTGGGACAACCTGATCACCTTGTAACCTCCCCAGCGCTTAGAACAGTGCTTTGCACATAGTAAGTGCTGACTAAATGCCATCATCATTATTATTATTAAATGTTCAAAGGTCACAGATCCAAGTACATTGACACAGAAGGGAGAGGGAGGTGGGGAAAAGAGGGCTTAAATCAGAGAAGGCCGCTTGGAGGAGATGTGATTTTAACAAGGCTTTGAAGGGTGAGAGAGTGGTGGTCTGGCGTATATGGAGGAGGAAGATGTTACAGGCTAAGGGGAGGGTGTGGGAAAATGGTTGGTAGCAAACAAGGCGAGATCAGGGCACAGGGAGTAAGCTGGCACCAGAGCGGAGTACACGGGTTGGGCTGTAGTAGATTGGTGAGGTAGGTTGGGGCGAGCTGATTGAATGCTTTAAAGACAAAGGTAAGGAGTTTCTGTTTGATATTTAGGTGGATGGACAGCCAGTGGAGTGTCTTGAGGAATGGGGAGACCTGGACTGAATGTTTTTGTTGAAAAATGATCCCTGTACCAGAGTGAAGTACGGACTGGAGTGGGGAGAGACAGGAGGCAGCGGGGAAGTCAGCGAGGAGGCAGATGCAGTGGGAAGGAAAAGGCTCGTTTGGGAGCGAAAACCATCCTTTGATGATGATGGCATTTGTTAAGCGCTTACTATGTGCAAAGCACTGTTCTAAGCACTGGGGAGGACACAAGGTGATCAGATTGTCCCACGTGGGGCTCGCAGTCTTCATCCCCATTTTACAGATGAGGTAACTGAGGCACAGAGAAGTTAAGTGACTTGCCCAAAGTCAAGTGGATAGGGTCTCCCTGTCAGGGTCAAAAGCAAAGTCCAGCTGGACTTATCATAAATAATAATAGTAATAATAATGACGGTATTTGTTAGGCGCTAACTATGTGCAAAGCACTGTTCCAAGCGCTGGGAGCTCTGTGAAATCCACAGAGTAAGATCTTTCTTGGGATACTACTTCAAGAGACTAAGAAGAAATTGGGAAGCTTTTGGCCTAACGGATAGAACACGGGCTTGGGAGTCGGAAGGACCTGTGTTCTAATTCCAGTTATTCCGCATGCCTGCTATTTGACCTTTGGAAAGCCACTTCCCTTCTCCGTGCCTGTTGAATGGAGATTAAGATCGTGAGCCCCAAGTGGGACAGGGACTGTGTCCATCCTGACTGTGTCCAACCTGATTAGCTTGTATCTACAGTGCTTAGTACAGTGCCTGGCACATAGTAAGTGCTTAACAAATACCATAAAAAAAAAAACATTATCTGGGTTTAATTCTGAGACAATCCACCATTCAATGATGCACAGCTAGACAGAGATGGAAAAACCCAATCCAAGAGGCCACCATGGTTTTCGGCAGACGGACCAACTGGACAGGACAATAATCAGGCCTCGGAGCTTCTTCCCGAGCTGAAGTTGTCAGGTATTTTGGTCTATGACTTTCTACATGACTGCAACTCTAGGATTTATTACAGAAGACAAAGATGGCCTGCAGAAACATGGTTAAAGGACACGCTGAAATGCCGAATTTTAAGTTTGAAGGAGGTTACGAGAAAGAAAGATTCTAGCTTTTGGAAAAAAAAAAAAAATCAGAGATAGCCACTGCTACTGGGCTGGAGATCCAGATAATGGTGAAAAAATTAAACTAAGTAGGTAATGTACCTCTTGCTGAAACCTAGAGCATATTAAAGTAAACCTACGTGACATCCTATGTGTCTGTGCACACGCACATAACAGGGAAACATGAGATTACTGGAGAGAGGAGAGGTCTGCAGGGCAAACCTTAAGCAGCAGCATGGCCTAATGGAAAAAAAACGTGGGCCTGGGAGACAGAGGATCTGAGTTCTAATTCTGGCTCTGCCATCTGTCTGTTGTGTGACCTTGGGCAAGTCACTTTAACAGCTCTGTGCTTCAGTTACCTCATCTATAAAACCTGTTCTCCTTCCTACTTAGATTGTGAGCTCAGTGTCAGCCAAGGACTGACCTGATTATCTTGTATCTTTCCCAGGGCTTAGAACAGTGCTTGCCACACATAAAGGCTTAGCATACACCACAATTATTACTATTACAATTCAGTTTGGGAATGTTCCCTGCTTGGGTCCTGCGACTCATTCTGTTTTGTGTTTTTTTTTTGGCTGGAGAGGTGCTGCTTGGGGGTGGCTATGGCCTTCAGTTCCCCAGCTCTCTGAACTTCCACAGAGAAATGAATGCCTCGCTACCTTCCTGCTTTGCGAGTCAGGAATGCTACTGCTCAGCTTGTCTTCTCTCTGGTTGCTGCTATTGAAATTAGAGGGGTAAACAGAAAGAGTTGGTGCAGAGATACTGCAGAATAAAAGCCATGCAGAGAGAGAGAGAGAGAGAGAGATCGCGGCTAAGGTCCCCTGGGAGGGTCAGCTTTGCTCAGCTTGTACGTTTCTCTGGATCTTCACTGCAAAACGCTATTTGCCTTTTCTGATTGACTCTCCGGCTGCTGCTGCTCTTCTTTACACCCCGTCCTACCCTGAAAAACAGGGGCCACGCTGAACCTAGCAACGGTCTGACCTAAATGCGGTCAGAAATATAGCCAGTGAAGTGACAAGTGGAAACAAAGAACCTGAACGCACGTGGATGCATGTGAATCTAAGTCTGATCTGGTCACGTACCCAGAGAGAGGGTCTGAAACCCTTCCTGTGCACTCAAACCTCCCACGAACGATCTTCTTGCCCACACGGAAGAAACCCAACTCCGCAACTTAATCCCCACTCCTCCATAAAAGCACTCAGAATTTAGGCAGGCACAAATGTATCTTGGGAACCTTCAGACCTGTGGCGTTTTCTTCCCGCCTAATGGTGATTCAAGGGTAATGGTAATTCTTGTTTGGAATGGCTGGTTTAAAACCCCTAAACATCAAGCGGGGCCGGGGGTTTGCTTCTGTAGCATTTCCTTCAAGAAGAACCACAGCAGCAAGAAGTCGGGGCCCGTTTTCTCCTTCTGTGCCCCTGCAGGTTCTACCCAGCTTGTGAAATCCAAGCCTATGGGTGACCTATTGCTGGAATGGGGATTCAAAACAAACAGAAGACCGTCTGGCCTTGATTCCTGACTTTGTGGCCCTCCCAACTGCAGCAGATCTGCTTTCAGTTAACAAGCGGGGGCTCTGCCTGTGGGACTCGAAGCACACATCCAAAATGCTATTTAAAATAAATAAAAACACGAGACAGAAGACCTCTGTGCTTCGCGGCTGGACCGAAAAGGCGAGGACGAGGGACTGAGGACGCCGAGGTGAGGCTCCAAGAGAGCTATTTGAAGAAAGTCAAAACATACCAGATGCCAGCGGGCCAGCGTGCTCAGCTAGTGTGAGCCTCTGGCATTACCTGTTTATGACCTTAACGCTCGGCTCGGAGAGTTCTGGACCATCGCACCGTCCGCAAGATGCTGTTTCTCGTTTCGGGAAAGCACCGTAACTCAGCGGGACATTTCACTTTTATCTGCCACCCCAAGAAATATGGAAAAAGCAAACCCCGAACCCGGAGAAATTAAATCCATATGCACACACTACAATAAAAACTGGCCCTTACGTTATTGCTGATCACAGGAATTCAGTGTTTATAATTTACATTCTTTCCCATACTTCACCCTTTTTCAGAAGGGAAGAGCAGAGGTTTTATGGCCTCCCCAGACCATAAATCAAGATTCCCCAACGCAGAGGGAGCTACAGGCCTCCCTCTGGTGCGTGGAACAACATTCCAAGCTAGGCACCGCCACTGTCCGTGCCGATTTTGGCCCAGGGCATCGGGAGAAGATCCCACGAAGCTTTGAGTTCGGGATTGTGACTCACGCTTTAAAAAAAGCCATGTCAGATTCTGCTCACCACAAGACGGGAGAAAAGCCCCGGCGCTACCCAACGAAGGGTTGCGTCTCTAACTCTTTCCAGCGAGGACGTGACCGGCTAATCACAAATAAAGCCACATCTGGAGAGCGGCTCGGTGGTAGAGCAATCTATAAAAATTAAGGCCTGAGATCACCGGCCCAAGTAAGCTGTCTTAACGACTAGCAGTGGGGGGAGGAGACGAAAAGGCTAGGGATGAAGGGAGAGGGCTGGCCACCCACAGTTAAGCACTAGCTAAATGCGGATGGGGGAAGGGGAGCGGGAGGGAGAGGGCACAGAGCCGGAAGCCTGGGGGCATTAAAAAGCTGCCCACGAATGGTTGCTGTCTAGAGTTCCAGAAACCACAGGATGGTTCGCCCGAAAAGTCACAAACACTTGCGCAGCAAAGGAGGCTTTAGATCACCGAGTCTCCCCTTCTCCCTAATCACCTTTTCCCTTCCCTGACTAGGCCTCCGTATGCAGAAATATATGAAGCTACTTCCTGAGGCTGAAAGTGGCTCACACAAGGAGGTAGCCCGCTTTTTGCTTCCCCGAGGCTGCGATCCACGGAGCTTGAGGTTCGAGCGGAGCGAATAAACCGGCGTCCTCAGCCTCTCCAGTGGGAACGACAGGGATGTAATGTGGAGATTTCCCAGAGGGGGATCGTGCTAAATAAACCTTGCATGTGCTTTCGTACCGCATTTCAGGTAACTGGTAATGCATTTTAATCCTTGAAAATGCAATTTGGATACTCTGTTCTCACTCCTACGTACTACCAACGTTTATGTCCCTGAGAAATTGTACCCGGCAAGATTAACACTCGATCAGGAAAGCAGCAAGGCACGCTACCTCAAAACATGGCAGTAACTGAGGACCCAGGGCCTGGCTGTCTGGGGAGAGATTAACAGTCAATACCAAGGAGACAAATGTGGCTCAGAGAAAACTTTCCTGCTATAATAATGGCATTTATTAAGCGCTTACTATGTGCAAAGCACTGTTCTAAGCGCTGGGGGGATACAAGGTGATCAGGGTTGTCCCACGTGGGGCTCACAGTCTTAAGCACAGTCTTATGCTATTGAGGAGGCATCTCTTTGTTTACCGACACACTCGGGCATGGTGTTTCTAGCATGTTTCAATAGCACATGAGAAAACCTAATTAGCACTTGGGTGATGGGCATTACCACTGGCGAAAGCCCAGGCCCTTTAAGTGATAGTGGCGGTTGGAAAAGCAAAAACCCTCGGGCTCTTTCTGTAACCCGAATGAATTTACTGTACTCGCTGGCATTTACGAGAAGGGGAGCTGATTTGGGGGCACCAGCCTCCTTCCTGCTAAAAGAGAGGGGGGAAAATGCTTTATGGGCAGAGTTCAACTTTCAAGGTATGTAGTCAGAAAACAGCCAGATCAAGTCTCCAAATAGTCAGGGCTACAGGAATACAAACAGAGAAAGGTTTTCAGACCAATCAAGACAGTTGGGTTTAGTCATATATGTCTGAATTGAAGCAACTGGAGACCTTGAGCATACTGGAAGCTCACAAATTGTGACAGGAGAAGCAGTGTAGCCTAGTGGATAGAGCACAGGCCCGGGATCCAGAAGGATCTGGGTTCCCAAATCCACCATTTGTCTGCGTGTGACCCTTGGCAAGTCACTTCACTTCTCTGTGCCTCAGTTACCTCAACTGTAAAATGGGGATGAAGACTGTGTCCAACCTAATATGTATCTACCCCAGTGCTTAGAATAAAAGTACCATTATTATTATTATTAGATTAAGTGTAAAATTAAGGTTCCATTTTTATGAATTTTCAAGACAGTGTAAACTTCCCCAGACACTAAAATTCCTCATTATATGTGGCACAGAATTTTAAACAGATTACACACGTTAAGTCTGCCCATTTGTATCATTCTCTTTTTGGTCTGTGTTTAGTGGGTGAACTTCCACCTATTCCGTTTGAATTTTTCCCTCCAGATATCCATCAGTGCTCATTGTTTCCAATGAGGCCATCCTGAATCTGACCTTGCTCGCCTGAAAAAGAAATCAACAGGAAAAACAGACTCTTGCTTTTTAAATTCCGGTGCGCGATGGCAGAAAGGTGATGATGTCTACATTGTTGGAGAGTAGACCCAAGATTAAAGACTAGGAATGATGGAGCTGAGACATTTGGTAAAGATTCACATCTCTTCTGGATTCCCAGAGACTCTCTACCTCCCCAGCTCATCAGATGATGTGGACTGTGTTTTGCACACAGTAGGCGCTCAATAAATACGAACGAATGAGTCTAGGAAATAACAAATATGGCATTTTGCCACAGTGGGGCAAAAACAGTTCACAAATAGAAGCAGATCCAGACTCTTCTGAAATCATATCTCCTCCATGAGAGGCCTTCCCTGAATCTTTTAGACTGTGAGCCCACTGTTGGGTAGGGACTGTCTCTATATGTTGCCTACTTGTACTTCCCAAGCGCTTAGTACAGTGCTCTGCACACAGTAAGCGCTCAATACGATTGATGATGATGATGATGATAAGCTCACCTCTCCACCCTAACCATGTTCACTCCTGCTACTGCCACTTCAGCATTTCTCCATCTAAGCATTGGATGTTCATTGTCATTTTCTCTCTCTCTCTCTCTCTCTCTCTCTCTTCACCTCTGACCTCCTATAATTTATTTTAGGGCCTGTCCCCTTCGCTAGACTGCCAACTCCTTGATGGCAGGGGTCATGTCTATTAACCACTGTACTCTCCCACGTGCTTAGAACAGTGCTCTATAGGCAACTAAAATCTATTTTTATTGATCCAAAAATGAATCAAAAATTCTCTCCGAAACCGTATTAAAAAGTCACAGTGTCTTCTAACGGGCTGAAACCCCTAATTCAGTGAAACTGGGATAAACACTTTAGAAATCAACGAATCCCTTTAGATACATAATAAAAAGGTGTCCAACCTCATTAGCTTCTACCTCAGCACTTGGAACAGTGCCTGGCGCATAGTAAGTGCTTTCTAGACTGTGAGCCCAGTGTTGGGTAGGGACCGTCTCTGTTGCCGATTTGTACTTCCCAAGTGCTTAGTACAGTGCTCTGCAAACAATAAGCGCTCAATAAATACAATTGAATGAATGAATGAATGAAAGAAAAAGCATTCATCCTATTTTCTGCATATATGAGGCTCAATTCCATGGGAAAGGGAAGGCCAGGTGGCAATGGGATTAGAGGTTGACAGAACATAAGACCACCTCAGCTTCAGTTTTTGGTCAATGGTTTTTTTTTTTTAATTTTTTATTTTGCATTTTTTTTCCAATTACCATCATTATCAGCAAGAGCACATGAAGAGGAAAAATTAAAAGTTGGTATCTTTTAGACTGTGAGCCCACTGTTGGGTAGGGACTGTCTCTATATGTTGCCAACTTGTACTTCCCAAGCGCTTAGTACAGTGCTCTGCACACAGTAAGCGCTCAATAAATACGATTGATTGATTGATTGGGGAGACCAATTGAGAGTCCCCCTTTTCACATCCAGTTCAGTAGCACTTGAAGGAAAACATTGTCCCAAGACTCCTGAGCTGGGAAAATTTAATGATGGTGTAATCAGGGTCATCGACCACACCCAACTGTCTCCTTGACTCAAGTTTTCAGATGAATAACACTAATAATAATGATAATAACTGCGGTATTTGTTAAGCGCTTATTATGTGCCAAGCACTATACCAAGCACTGGAGTGGACACAAGCAAATCAGATCGGACACAATCTCTGTCCCATTTTAATCCCCATTTCTCTGTCCCACATTGGGCTTACAGTCAATCCCCATTTTAAACATGAGGTAACTGAGGCACAGATAAGTGAAGTGACTTGCCCAAGGATGACGATGAACCAGGGAAACTGTTTCCCCTATCCCTAAAATATTTTAATGTCTGTCTCCCCTCTGGACTGTAACGTCCTTGAGAGCACGGATCACGTCTACTCTACTGTATTGTACTTAGCACAGTGGCCTGCACATAGTAAGTGCTCAATAAATACTATTAATTTTTTTGGTATTTGTTAAGCGTTTAATTTGTGCCAAGCACTGTACTAAGTTTCGGATTGATTGACATATTATGTCATTATGTTGCAACACATTATGGTTGTGTATTAGCCAGGATGGGGAATCACCACACAATCTCCAGAGCTAAAGCAACTTAAAAACCAGGGCAGTGTCAAAGTGCCAACCGAAGAAAGAAGTTAGCTTGCAAAAAACATCAAGTAACAAGCTGCATCACCAATCGTATTTATTGAGCGCTTACTGTGTGCAGAGCACTGTACTAAGCGCTTGGGAAGTACAAGTTGGCAACATATAGAGACAGTCCCTACCCAACAGTGGGCTTGCAAGCTAAAAACTAGTGGAAACAGTGTTCTCAGAATGTTGTCAGAATGAAAACACGGCAAAGGGAAAAACCTGATAGTCTTCCTGTCTAATTTTCCTCGCCGGCCCTTTTACTCTCCCCAAATTTTCAACCTGGTTGAAGTCAAACAACACAACTTTCGATAGAGAACAATTCCTAAAATGGCACATTTAACCTGCGAATTTGAAAAATGGGTTTTCAAAGGGGAACCTAAGTACATTCAAGTTCTTGCGTGCTTTACCGTACTTCCTCCAAAACAATGCCACCTTAACAATATTAAATATTACAGTCTGTGGTAATCACAATTACCTTCCTCATAACAGTAACAACAACTGTGGTAGTTGTTAAGCACTTACTATGTGCCAGGCTCTGTTCTAAGCGCAAGGGTAGATACAAGCTAATCAAGTTGGACACAGTCCTTGTCCCATGTCAGGCTCACAGTCTCAATCCCCATTTTACGGGTGAGGTAGCTGAGGCCCAAAGAAGTGAAATGACTCGCCCAAGGTCACACAGCAGACAAGTGGCAGAGCCGGGATCAGAACCCAGGTCCTGGGATTAGATTCTCAGGCCCGTGCTCTATCCACTAAACTATGCTGTATTAGCCCAGCCCGCACCCTCCGCTCCTCCGCCGCTAATCTCCTCACCGTACCTCGTTCTCGCCCGTCCCACTGTCGCCCCCCGGCCCACGTCCTCCTCCCGGCCTGCAATGCCCTCCCTCCGCACATCCGCCAAACTAGCTCTCGTCCTCCCTTCAAAGCCCTACTGAGAGCTCACCTCCTCCAGGAGGCCTTCCACTGAGCCCCCACTTTTTTCCTCTCCTCCTCATCGCCCCCCTCCCTCCCTCTACTCTCCCCTCTTCCCCTCCCCACAGCACTTGTGTATATTTGTCCATATTTATTCCCATACTTCATGCTGCTGCCCGGATTGTCTTTGTCCAGAAACGCTCTGGGCATGTTACTCCCCTCCTCAAAAATCTCCAGTGGCTACCAATCAATCTGCGCATCAGGCAGAAACTCCTCACCCTGGGCTTCAAGGCTGTCCATCCCCTCGCCCCCTCCTACCTCACCTCCCTTCTCTCCTTCTCCAGCCCAGGCCGCACCCTCCGCTCCTCCGCCGCTAATCTCCTCACTGGGCCTCGCTCTCGCCTGTCCCGCCATCGACCCCCGGCCCACGTCATCCCCCGGGCCTGGAATGCCCTCCCTCTGCCCCTCCGCCAAGCTAGCTCTCTTCCTCCCTTCAAGGCCCTGCTGAGAGCTCACCTCCTCCAGGAGGCCTTCCCACAGAGCCCCTTCCTTCCTCTCCTCCTCGTACCCCTCTCCATCCCCACCATCTTACCTCTTTCCCTTCCCCACAGCACCTGTATATATGTATATATGTTTGTACATATTTATTACTCTATTTATTTTACTTGTACATATCTATTCTATTTATTTTGTTAGTATGTTTGGTTTTGTTCTCTGTCTCCCCCTTCTAGACCATGAGCCCACTGTTGGGTACGGACTGACTCTATATGTTGCCAACTTGTACTTCCCAAGCGCTTAGTACAGTGCTCTGCACACAAGCGCTCAATAAATATGATTGATTGATTACTCTATTTATTTTATTAATGATGTACCTATAGCTATAATTCTATTTATTCTGTTGGTATTGACGCCTGTCTACTTGTCTTTTTTTTGTTTGCTTGCCTCCCCCTTCTAGACTGTGAGCCCAATGTTGGGTGGGGACTGTATATGTTACCGATTTGTACTTCCCAAGCACTTAGTACAGTGCTCTGCACACAGTAAGCGCTCAATAAAAATGACTGAATGAATAAATAGTGAGTCAACACCAGGACCCTGTGGCTCCATTCGATGTTTACGCATCCTTATAATAATAATAATAATAATAATAATAATGATGGCATTTATTAAGCGCTTACTATGTGCAAAGCACTGTTCTAAGCGCTGGGGAGGTTACAAGGTGATCAGGTTGTCCCACGGGGGGCTCACAGTCTTCATCCCCATTTTACAGATGAGGCAACTGAGGCACAGAGAAGTTAAGTGACTTGCCCAAAGTCACACAGCTGATAATCAGCAGAGCAGGGAATTGAACCCATGACCTCTGACTCTAATGCCCCTGCTCTTCTCCGTTGAGCCACGCTGTACCCATCTTGACTGTTGAGTTGCACTGCGTGGGTTACAGATTTCCCCGCTAAGTTGTTTCAAAGAAAAGTGGACAACAGGATGTGACCCCTCATCATTCGTTTAACCCTTCCACCCCTGAATCACTTTGTAGAACTCTGAAAAACATCAGATTTCTATTGCTAAGGGCTTCCTTATGAGAGAGCGAGAGAGAAAGACAGTCAAACCTCTGTCCTCAACCAGATGAGGGTGTCAATGGATCCTTTCAGCAACTTTGCATGGAAAGGTCAATCGGCGGAGCAGTGGCCACTTACAAGGAAAGAATCTGTCTTGGTTGATGTAACCACTACCATAGTGGTGAACAACAAAAGAATTGTTTATCGGCCACTGATAACTTTCAGGGCTTAGGAAACGGCTGTATACACAGTTACTCAGTCAAGTTAACCTAAAGCTCCTTGGAAAATACAGCAATTTACTTGTTAAGGCTGAAAATCACTGGACATTTACGAAGAAATTATGCCAGGAAGAAATAACTTTTGAACCAGGCCTTTGACGGGCTTGAACACAAATCATTTTATTTAAAACTGAGATCCAGCAGAGGTGAAGGTGGTATAAGGTGACAAGTGTTCTACAAAGCGTGGCACAGCTGAAAGAATAATAGACTTACCAGCACCTCACGTGTGACACTAAAAGACATACCTAGAGTCAACCACTACACCTCGGAAGAAAAACAAGGTAAAATAAATGTAAAGGCATCCGGATGTAGACAGAAGCCACAGCACTCACTGCCTCTGTAACAGGCTCGTTTCATATGCACTGTGGAAATTTCAGGGTAAATGGACAATTTCGGTGGAACAACTATAAAATCTGAAGTCCCAACATCCTCTGCAAGATACCTGACCTTTTATTTGCGGGCACACAGATTTCTGACATTTTGTTCTTTGGGGGTGGGAAGGAGAGGAAGGACTGGAAGGAGAGGAAGGAAGGAAGGAAGGGAGAGAGGGAGAGAGAGGGAGAGGGAGAGAGAGAAAGAACCAACTAGACACACACACACACACACACACAAACAGCCAAGACTGAAAAAGGATATTTTTCCTCCTTTCAAGGAAAAAACAAAACAAAAACCAAAAACCAGATAGACTTCCCATATTGCAACAGTGAATACAGAAGATTTCAGGTGTCCAGACCAAAGACACCGTAGGGCCTTACTGAAGACACCTAAAACGCAACCACAACATCTGAACACACGGATGCTCTTGGCAGAAGTGCACAAAACAGCATACTTTTCCCTCTGAAAACCCGGCACCTCTACTGGTGGCGAAGTGCCACGGGCAGGGAAAATTTCGATTAAACCCAGTGGGTGGCAAGTGACAACAGGCGATGATCTGGAAGAGACGGACAGTCCCATCTGGACACAGAGACTAGCCCTCCGTTAACGAAAAGCAAAAAAGTTTTCCTTTCCCTCCTCCTGTTTTCTTTCCGCAGAGTAACCTCCTAGCTGGGGACTGGTTGGGATTCCCTCGGTTCTGGGCACTCTCAGGACCAGCTTGAATCAACTGGGGTCCTCTACTTCTTGCCAACTCCGTTGGTTACTTTCGCTTTGGAATGGCGATTCCGTCTTCTGGAAGAGTGGCTCTCACTGTTCCCTGAGTGCTTGGGTGGGCTGTCTTCAGTACCTGTTGGGAGGGATGGGAATTTGTTGTCATTCTCCTTGAAATTATTTCCCCAAATGGATTAAGCGGAAGGTTGGTTCCTTTCGGCTGATACGATCACCCCATCTAGTGGCCTCACCACTGAGATGAACTGAAACGGACTCTCGGGGCCCGAGCCCGGACGACGCAGATGAACAAGCGGAACTTTTAAGGGCTAGGAAAGTTGTAAACGGGACTCGAAAGGCAGGTTATCATCATCATCATCAATCATATTTATTGAGCGCTTACTGTGTGCAGAGCACTGTACTAAGCGCTTGGGAAGTACAAGTTGGCAACGTATAGAGACGGTCCCTACCCAATCATGACACTAAGCGGGAGGGAACAGGGCGGGTCTGGGACCTTGTCACTTCACCACCTTCTGGAGGCTCACTCTGAAAGGTGAAACTGCCAGAATGCATTTCTGCTTCCCCAATGGCTAAAATTCTGGCCAACTCCCGTCCCCCCGCCAGCTTGTGGACCCAGACGGGACCCCGGCGGGAGCAAAGTGCTCACAGGCACACACCGGGCACTGAGCCCAATCTGGGCTCAGTTTGGTTTTGTTATGTTTGGTTTTGTTCTCTGTCTCCCCCTTTTAGACTGTGAGCCCACTGTTGGGTAGGGACTGTCTCTAGATGTTGCCAATTTGTACTTCCCAAGTGCTTAGTACAGTGCTCTGCACATAGTAAGCGCTCAATAAATACGATTGATGATGATGATGATGATGGGGCATCGGGACATTTCAGAACGAGGCGCTTGGCACTGCTGGCTTCTCCTGAGGTCTCCCAGCCGTGCGGCCTGTGTGTGTGCCCTCCCCCGGCGCCCTCCACCTCGGGCTCAAAATCCTCCCTTGTTCGGCCTCGGGCATCGCCATGACAACAGCTCCTGAAACCCGAGCCGGGGGCACTGGCAGCCCGGCAGCCACCTGGAACAGTCCTGCCGGACTAAAGAGCTTCAATTTCTGGACTGAAATGCTGAGGAGGGGGGGTTATCTCTGACTCGCCTTGAGAACAATCGCTGCACTTTTCCCCTTGAACCAAAACTTCCATTCTTTTTTCCTCTGGCACCCCTTCCCATATCAAAGAAGCAGCAGACCAGTTTCAGTCCCTCAAATTTCTGAAACTGTGGCCATTCAACTCAGAGGCAATGCTTGAGGTGAGTTTTCACGCTGCCTCACTTTCGAAGCGGAAGCGGTTCTATTTTTTTAATAGAGAAAACACTCCCGCGGGCAACTCTTTCTCGAAGGTGGCACCTCTTCCTGACCTAAGTGAAGACAAGTTCTGATGGCGTCGTGACGATGATGGAACAAACCTCAGTAGAAGATTTTTTACAAATCAAACAAAAAGAATCAAACCCACAGAAGGCCAAAGGTGGTTCTTGGGGACAGTGGGTAGAGGAGCAAAAATAAGCGGCCAGTAGGCCTGGCATACCTTTCGTAAATTTCGAATGAAGCCAGGAGACATCTGGACTGTAAGTGCTGTCTTCACATTCGGAATAGGTCTGGAAAAGAAAGGAGGCAACGTTAAAGGCTCGTCTTGCTTTCCCGGAAGGAAGTGGTCAAAAGTAGCACAAGATGGCAGTGGGGATGTCTGAATCTCATAGCGGCTCCTGATAATCTTGACTGAGGAACCTGGGGAATGGGATGAAACCTCTGTGGGTCTCTCCCACTGACTGAGTTACTCCAATATGTGCCAGCTTTCTATCTTTAAAGTTACCAAGATGGGAAAAGAAGAAAACCTTCAAAGGATGCTTGCCTATACGCTCTTTGTGGGCAGGGAACGTGGCTCCCCACTCCACTGAATGATACCGTCCTGAGCGCTGCAGACAGTAAGCACTCAATAAATACCACTCACTGGCTGAGCAACTTGGAGAAATGGCATGACAGAAGTGGAGGATATCTAAACTGCAGCAAGGCAGACAGTGAAATAGTAATAAGTGCTACTACTGGACTAGCTAGTGGCAAGTCACGTGCCTGTGGGCAGCATCAATCCTGGCATTACAAGCTCTTCTCTTAACAACTAAAGGTCTAATAAGCCAGGTTTATAACAATAATGGTGGTATTTGTTAAGCGCTTACTATGTGCCAAGCACTGTTCTAAGCGCTGGGGTAGATACAAGGTAATCAGGTTGTCCTACGTGGGGTTCACACACTTAATCCCCATTGTACAGATGAGAGAACTGAGGAACAGAGAAGTGAAGTGACCTGCCCAAAGTCACACAGCTAACAAGTGGCGGAGCCGGGATTAAAACCCACGACCGCTGATTCCCAAGTCCGGGCTTCTTTCCACTAAGCCACGCTGCTTCTTTATCGCTTCGAAGGGGAAGATGAGCTGAAGTCAGCCTGGAATATGGAACTCCTCAGTGATCGGCCGTACCCGAGAACGCTACACGTTTAGCTGGCGCACAAATCCAAACCCTGGGGCACATCAGGTCATCCTGTGGTGGTAATAATAATAATAATGATGGCTGCATCTGTTAAGCGCTTACTATGTGCAGAGCACTGTTCTAAGCACTGGGGTAGATATAATAATAATAATAATAATAATAATGGCATTTGTTAAGCGCTTACTATGTGCAGAGCACTGTTCTAAGCGCTGGGGGGGGGGGGATACAAGGTGATCAAGTTGTCCCACGTGGGGCTCACAGTCTTAATCCCCATTTTACAGATGAGGGAACTGAGGCTCAGAGAAGTTAAGTGACTTACCCGAGGTCACACAGCAGACACGTGACGGAGCCGGGATTCGAACCCATGACCTCTGACTCCAAAGCCCGGGCTCTAAGGTAATCAGGGTGTCCCACACAGGGCTCACGGGCTTCATCCCCATTTTACAGATGAGGTAACTGCGGCCCAGAGAAGTGACTTGTCCAAAAACACGGAGCTGACAAGTGGCGGAGCCGGGATTAGAACCCACGACCTTTGACTCCCAAGCCCGGGCTCCTTCCAATCAATCAATCAATCGTATTTATTGAGCGCTTACTATGTGCAGAGCACTGTACTAAGCGCTTGGGAAGTACAGGTTTGGCAACATCTAGAGACGGTCCCTACCCAACAGTGGGCTCACAGTCTAGAAGGGGGAGACAGAGAACAAAACAAAACATATTAACAAAATAAAATAAATAGAATAGATATGTACAAATAGAATAAATAAATAGAGTAATAAATACGAACGAACATATACACTAAGCCACGCTGCGGTGAGCCCCCCAGAATCCTGCTACGCAGCTCCTCTAGACTGTAAGATCATTGTGGGCATGGAATTTGTGCATTTACCGTTATTCTGTACTCTCCCAAGCGCACAGTACAGTGCTCTTTACATCCCTGCTCCGCCACTTATCAGCTGGGTGACTTTGGGCAAGTCACTTCACTTCCCTGGGCCTCAGTTCCCTCATCTGTAAAATGGGGATTAAGACTGTGAGCCCCCCGTGAGACAACCTGATCGCCTTGCTAACCGCCCCAGTACTTAGAACAGTGCTTTGCACATAGTAAGTGCTTAATAGATGCTATCGTTATTATTATTATTGTAAGCGCTCATCAAATGTGATCCTGTCTGCTTTCCGCGGAGGCAGACGCGGCTCGAAGACGCGGGTCCGGGCTGCCCGGCTGGTGGCTGAAAAGGGAGCCGCCCCTCAAGCTGTGATTATAGTCTGGACCAAGGCATGGCAGAGGGTGGATTTACTCCCTGGAATTCCCCCAACCCTGAAGGGCAGAGTGTGTACGGGCATTGAGAGCTACAAAGAGAGAACAGAGATCCTATTTGGCATCAACATTATTTCTCAGACTCTATATTCGTTTGACCCCTCGGAGCCGCCTCTCAGACCGTGATTATTGCTCGGGAGCAGGCGAGGCAGCGAGCAGATCGACACTCGGCAATCCCCACGGCTCTGAAGGGCACAGTGTGTACAGACCTGAGAGCCGCAAGGAGAGAATAGAAGCTCCTATTTGGTGTCAGCCTTCTTCCTTAGACTCTACACACATTTAACTTCTCGTTGCTCACTTTTCTAGGCACAGTAAGTGATTATTTTCTAAGCACAGAAGCAGTGGATCATCATCATCATCAATCGTATTTATTGAGTGCTTACTATGTGCAGAGCACTGTACTAAGCGCTTGGGAAGTACAAATTGGCAACATATAGAGACAGTCCCTACCCAACAGTGGGCTCACAGTCTAAAAGGGGGAGACAGAGAACAAAACAAAACATACTAACAAAATAAAATAAACAGAATAGATATGTACAAATAAAATAGAGTAAAAAAAAAATATGTACAAACATATATACATATATACAGGTGCTGTGGGGAAGGGAAGGAGGTAAGATGGGGGGGATGGAGAGGGGGACGAGAGGGAGAGGAAGGAAGGGGCTCAGTCTGGGAAGGCCTCCTGGAGGAGGTGAGCTCTCAGCAGGGCCTTGAAGGGAGGAAGAGAGCTAGCTGGGCGGATGGGCAGAGGGAGGGCATTCCAGGCCCGGGGGATGACGTGGGCCGGGGGTCGATGGCGGGACAGGCGAGAGCGAGGTAGGGTGAGGAGATCAGCGGCGGAGGAGCGGAGGGTGCGGGCTGGGCTGGAGAAGGACAGAAGGGAGGTGAGGTAGGAGGGGGATGTCTAAATTGCAGCAAGGCAGACAGTGAAATAGCAATATGTGTGTAATAACTTATCTGTAATAATAATTTGTAATAACTGGACTAGCTAGTGGCAAGTCACGTGCCTGTGGGCAGCATCAAAGCACATCCTTCGAATCCTGGCATGAAAAGCTCTTCTCTTACAAAGGTCTAATAAGCCAGGTTTATAGTAATAACGGTGGTATTTGTTAAGAGTAAGATCTGGATCTTCTTTTCAGTACCTTTTCTCGGTGACCACAGTGCTCTGCATACCAAACCATGCCATACAAACACAGGAAAGTGGTAAAAGCCTGCGGAACAAGACAATAAAAACCCATATTTACAAATAACGGCGCATGAAAAGAACGAGTATCTTAACTTTCAATGGGCAAGGCTCCACGACAGTTCGGTAAATTGGCAACGTCCTCATGGGCAGAAGGCAAATTCACAGAATGGCTGAATCCAACAGTTACTTGGAAAGCTACGCACCCACCGAGGCGAGGGTATCATCCATCTACCTCCAGTCTGTACTTCATTCTGTTGCCCGGATTATTTTTCCAGGCAAATGTGCCGACGTCAGTCCCATGTCTCCCCTCTCCTCAAAAGCCTCCAATGGTTGCCCATCCGCCTCCACATCAAACAGAAACTCCTTCCTATCGGTTTTAAGACACTCTTCTTGCCCCCTCCTACTTCACCTCGCTGATTTCCTCGTCCACACACTTCACTCCTCCAACACTAACTTACTTAGTGTAGCTTGATCTCACCTTTCTCACTGCTGACCCATGACCCACAACCTCCCTCTGGCCTAGGACTCCCTTCCCCTTCCTATATGACAGACCACCCACCACTCTCCCCACTTTCAAAGCCCTCCAAAAATCACATCTCTTCCCAAGAGGTCTTCCCTGATTCAGCCCTTATTTCCCCTATGCACCCTTCCTTCTTCGTCACTTGGATCTGAACGCTTTATCAATCAATCAATCGTATTTATTGAGCACTTACTGTGTGCAGAGCACTGTACTAAGCGCTTCTGTACTAGATAGTCACCCCACCCACAGTATCCTCTAGACTGTAAGCTTCTTGTGGGCAGGGAATGTGCCTACCAATCTGTTGTATTGCACTCTCCCAAGCGCACTTAGTACTCTGCACATGGTATGCACTCAATAAACACCACTGATTGACTGATCCTTATACTATATTTGTAATTTACTTTTATGCCTATCTCCCCTTCTAGACTATATGTTCATTTTGGGCAGTGATTGTATCTTCCAACTCCTATTACACTCTTCCAAATGCTCAGCAAAGAGCTCTGCACATAGTAAGTGCTCAATAAATATCACTGACTGATTGAGTGGGCACAAAGCTCAATAATATTTATTGAATATCTGCGGGTAGAACACTCAACTAAGCACACATACGATATTATTAGGTGATATGCGGTTCAGCGGCATTTTAAGGTGTGTATTTTCCTCAACAGGGTACTGATGTCAAAGAGTCTCTCACAAAAAAAAAATCACTGTAAATCATCAGTTTTAATAATAACAATAATAAATATGTTGCCAACTTGTACCGCCCAAAGGCTTAGTACAGTGCTCTGCACACAGTAAGTGCTCAATAAATACAACTGAATGAATGAATGATGATGTTTGTTAAGCGCTTACTATGTGCCAAGCACTGTTCTAAGCACTGGGGTAGATACAAGGTAATCATGGGGCTCAAAACCCTCATCCCCATTTTACGGATGAGGTAACAGACACAGAGAAGAACTTGCCCAAAGTCACAGAGCTGACAAGTGGCAGAGGCGGGATTAGAACCCACGACCTCTGACTCCCAAGCCCCTGCTCTTTCCACTAAGCCACACTGCTTCTCTGTGGTTTTGTACTTGAACTATCACAGTTGGAAACTGGAAATTGTCCAATACTGGAAAGGATTTTCTTATGAATCAGGCGGAAAAAAGTCTTAAAAATTGCAAAGAACTGTGTTATGTTGGCTTGTGCATCATGTCCTTTGGTCAGTGAAAAATACAATTTCTGAACTACGTTTATTTTTCAGTAATCATTTCTTATTTAAATTAATCATTGTTCTAAATGTGCTGAGTTATTTACATATTTTTTAAAAAAGTACGTATGTATGGGGCAATGGATTGGAATACACGCCTTTAGTACCCAGTGAAACGATCTACAAATGACAATTTTGCTAACGATGATAATAATAATTGTGGTATTACTCTGAAGAGCCCATGTACTGGCACTGAAGAGGGTCCACTTGGACTTGTGGATTACCAAGCCCACACCATCTTCTCCTAATCATTTTGCAAAGAGCAAAACATTGAAGATTAAGGCACTTCTACACTTATGGACCCTCCCTGGTTAAGAAGATTGCCACGGGGAGGAAAACCCTATTTCAAACCAGGGTCACGGCACTACCGTGACACATATTTATTCTATTTATTTTATTTTGTTAGTATGTTTGGTTTTGTTCTCTGTCTCCCCCTTTTAGATTGTGAGCCCACTGTTGGGTAGGGACTGTCTCTATATGTTGCCAACTTGTACTTCCCAAGCGCTTAGTACAGTGCTCTGCACACAGTAAGCGCTCAATAAATACGATTGATGATGATGATTGCCTCTGGACCAAAATGCACTCCAGTGGGAAGAACTACACCTACCAAATGCAATGTGGTCATGGTTATCCTTTCTCATTCTGTGGTTACTTTTTAAGTTTGGAACCCTTCTCGTTTTAAAGTAAAATTCAGAAATATACAAAATCTTTGTGAATAAAAGAAAATCAATACAATTTGCAGTTCCCAAGAGGGAATCAGAAACAGAGCAATAGCGAACAATAGGGGAAAAAAAATACGCAAGTTATGTTACGCTCGACTTTCCCCGTCTGCAAATTGAGGATAATGTTGTGAACTGTACTTAACTCTTTTAGTCAGAGAAACAAACAGAATGAGACAATCTATATGATGAAATCCTCAGGACTAAACACGTCTTATGTTGCACGCACAATATGTAATGTCCTTCGAATCTGAAAATGGTACAGCAGTCAGTAGTGCTGTTCAGATGGGCAGCGTGGCCTAGAGTTGCGAGCCCGGGACTGGGAACCAGAAGACCTGGGTTCTAATCCCAGCTTCACTATTTACCTGCTGTGTGACCTTGGGCAAATCACTTAACGTCTCTGTGCCTCAGTTGCCTCATCTGCAAAATGGAGATGCAATACCTGTTCTCCCTCCTACTCAGACTGTGAGCCCCACACAGGACCTGATTACCTGGCACATAGTAAGTGCTTAACAAATACCACTATTTGTTAAGCTTATTTGTTATTTGTTAAGCTTAAGTGGTAATATTATTACCACTATTATTGAAAGTGTGAAGTCTAACCTGTGACCTGCCCTTCTTTCCACCACACTATACATGTGGCCTGTCAACTGAACAGTGCCTAGAATTGTCTTTTAGCAAGCTTTCATCTTCTTCAGCAGATGCAGCTGTCAGTAAGGTGGCGGGAATTTCAATCATGCACTTTACGGCAGTGACTACTTAAATATATGATAACGCATCACCCGGTGTTACTTCTGTACACCTTATTAACGTTCATAAAATATCTTTGCTTTGGCACAGGACTAAAGTTACAGGAATAGTCACCTACAAACAGGGAAAGCATTAGCGTAAATAGCATTATTAGCATAGGGGAAGCAGTGTGGCTCAGTAGAAAGAGCCCGGGCTTTGGAGTCAGAGTCCGTGGGTTCAAATCCTGGCTCCGCCACTTTGTCAGCTGTGTGACTTTGGGCAAGTCACTTCTCTGGGCCTCAGTTCCCTCATCTGTAAAATGGGGATGAAGACTGTGAGCCCCTCGTGGGACACCCTGATTACCTTGTATCTTCCCCAGCGCTTAGAACAGTGCTTTGCACATAGTAAGCGCTTAAATACCAACATTATTATTAAGCGCTTAGTACAGTGCTCTGCACATAGTAAGCGCTCAATAAATACGATTGATGATGATAGCATTAGTGGCAGCGTTACACTTAGTGCTCTGTGGTGGACAACACCTTGGTCTTGGGAAGCCTAAAAACATGGTCCTTAAAAATTCTCTCTCTCCTTCCTGTTTCCTATTTGTTTCTTCGAGGGATGAGCACCCTTCCAGTGGGTGGAGAGTCAGCTAGTAGATGCCTAACAGGCAAAGTATGTGCCCCTCCAACCAAGGGATGGAGCTGCAGTGCTCAGCTCCTGTTTGGAAAGCCGGAGAAATAATAATAATAATTATGGTATTTGTTAGGCACTTACTATGTGCCCGGCACTGCTCTAAGTGCTGGGGTAGATACAAGATAAGTGGGTTGGACTCAGTCCCTATCCCACATAGTCTTAATTCCCATTTTACAGATGAGGGAACTGAGGCACAGAGAAGTGAAGTGACTTGCCCAAGGTCACCCAGCAGAGAGGAGCCGGAATTAGAACTCTTGACCTTCTGACTTCAAGGACTGTGCTGTATCCACTAGGCCCCACTGAGGAGGGGGCGGGACATCAAA